>NW_010419519.1:64415-68800 GCF_000710305.1 Buceros rhinoceros silvestris | reverse complement strand
TCCCTACAGCCAGCATGCACCTTAATTACTTAGAAGGTGAATTTATTTTGCTGCATGACTTCTCTTTAAAATCAGCACTGTAAGAAATGCTAACCACTTCACTTAGTTGTATACTTCTAGCAGAATTCTTTGTTGATAGTGAGAATGTGATCACAGTCATCGTAGCCTTGAGGATCAGCTGCCTCTTGATGATTTCCGATTTGACATTTCGATTTCCATTCGCTTTGCAAAGAATGCAACAGGGCATTTCCTCTCCAGGTAAAGCTGCTGTAATTGTATTTTTGACTGCCCTAGTTCCCTCTATTGTTGGAAATCTAACACCAGACATAAATCTAACGTACAAATGTGACTCTGCTTAGCTACCTATGTTCTTGCTCTCCTCCAAGGTAAAGTATTGCATCATTACATCTGGTATTAGTAGGTAGCTAGACTTTTTCTGGAATGTCTACCGTGATGTGGAGCACATCCTGAATTTCATCTATTTTTTCACTTCCTCCTTGTTAAAAGTGTAAAAGTCTTTTCTCTGAGGGGTTTTGTAGAAAATGGCTGTTCAGTTGCACAAGTGCAGAGTTCTGTAACTGCAACTCAGTTTATAAAGTTGCATCTAATGTTCTTTTTATATGTTTTGCTAGGGAAGGTGCACGAATTTTATATATGTTCCCAGAAGAAATATGACCGGATACTAGAATGGCCTCAGAAATAGTAATTCAGGATGTTCCTATAGTTCTTCATGTATGTTCTGGAAGTTTTCCTATAGTTCTTAAAAAACCCAACCCACTAAAACCAAAAATTCACACTTAGCAATCTGAGGGGAATTGGCCACTTAGCATAGAACTAATTTTATAATACGACAGTTACTGTGTTTTCATTAGAGATATCCTTCACTACAGTATCGATGTTGCCGGCCCACAAGTCTTTTCTCCCTTGTCTGTGTTTAGGTGATCTTTCTCTTATACTTAAATCCAACCTTTTGCATGCCAGTTAAAATAGTTCCTCTACCAGAATGGGTAATTTTCAAAATATTTTTAGAATGTCCTTTTTTTGTTAGCTAGGGGAACAGCAGGAGCTTCCCAGCCAAACTGTATCCCTTTCCTGTTGGAGAAGAAAAAAAAAAAAACTTTAAAATAAAAACACAAATCTTAACTGAAAATAAAGAATCTTACTGGGCAGCATCTGGGATCAGCTGTGAAATGATCAGGGTAATTTCTTACAGAGGACAACTACACAGAGAAAGTGCTTAAGCAATAGTGTATTGGATTGATCTCTGGTTGATTGTGATTTAATATAGAATGTAGGTATTTGAAATATTTCATGTTGAAGCTGAATGCATAAATTAAGCCTTGTAATATTTAAAAAAAAAAAAGGAAAAGGTATTTAGTGCCAGAGTGTCCATACTAAGGAGTTTCTTCTCTGTATTTTTGTTTTTTGGGGATATTTTTTGTGTGTGTGTGAAGTGTTAAAAAGTCCCACATACTATCCAGTGACAAATGAATGCTCTATGAATTGAAAACCATGAGAGGCTGCTTACACAAGGCTGTACTGAAAGCTCAGCTGGTGGTTCAAGTTAACGTTACCTGAATGGGATTAGAGACGTGTAATGAGTATGCGATACAACTCCAGCTTTGTACAGCTGGAGGGTCCTAGTAGTGATTTAAAGTCTGTAGAAGTTCTCTTTGGAGTGGGTGGTAGTAAAAGTGTTTATGAAACTTTTTCTTCGTTGTTTATACAGATTGATTTGTGAAACTTCTAAAGTGTTTGTGCATTAAGGCGCACAAAACCAACAGTAACGTTGATGGTCTTTTTGGCATTACATTTCGTACTAAGTTTCAGAGAATTCTGAGTAAAACTTTGAAAGCGGAAGCTGTGTTAATTGAAGAACTGTCAGCCGAAGAAAACTTCCGTTTGCATGAAGTCCGTATGGTTTGCTGATAATTCAGATGTTGTAAGAGCACAGCTAGTTCCAGGTATATATCATCTATGAAACATCTTTATGTATCATTTTTCAACCATTTTCCTTGGTGAGACCAGAACCTGAATTGCTGATGCGTGTTGCATTTGCACTTAAATACCTGATTTCAGAGTGTTAAACCTTGATCTATTTTTGATAGAAAAGAAATGTAGCATTTTTATCTTTTTATTATTTCTGTTTAATGATACGTATATTCATGCAGAGAAGAACATATAATTATGGCTTGATGCAGTGGTTTTAAGCCAAGAAAACAGCAGAATGGCAGTAGTAAATCTGAAATGAAGATGCCTGTCTCTTCAGAAACTCTGGCTTCTGGTTTCTTCCCTCTTTATCCCAAATTGGCGTCTGCATTATTGTGGAATTATACCGGTGAAGCAAGGACCAGAACTTTTACCCTTTGTTTTTTAAAAGTGAGCATTGGCTTTTGCCTGGAGTGTCTTTGTCCTGGCACTTCATTTTCTGAGGGGGATCAGTTAAATGAGAAATACAGAATAAGTATTTTTAATTAAAATCAGATTTAAACTATTAATTATTTTTAAATTCTCTGTATTAATAGAGATCTAATGAATGGAAATTAAAGACCTATATTGCAAATATTGAACAGTGCTTATATATTTTTAACAAAATCAGTATATATATATGAAAATTTGAAACATGCATGAAAGTGAACATTGGAGGATTTTTCTTGTGTTGGTACATTTATAAATAAAAATTCTTAAGATCCAATACCAAAACCCTATAAAAGGGCTAATGGAAAGAAAATGTAGTGTATTCCGATGAACAGCCTGTGTAATACAATCAATGGGTGTGATGTTTCTGTTCTGTATTATATTTATTATATGTAAGTAAACAATAAAGATTATGAATCTTATTTTCTTACCAGGAACTAGTATTTTGTTGGGGTTTGTGCTTGATGTATCTGGTACCCTCAGGTAAGAATGGTCACTAAGGGCGGCTGCCCCGGGAGAATAGCGTAGTGGTGAAAAGATCTTGAACGGACCCACCTGATTCCCCCCTTCTACCCTTAAAAGCGAGTCTCAGGATGTCTCATTTTACCTGAAGTCAGCTGGGATGCCAAAAGGTTATAATTTGTTCTCAGACTGGTCTGGTAATTTAAGTAGTCAAATACCGGTTATTAATCCATTTTCCCGGCTGCGGGTGGTTGTCACCTGGTGGTACAGGTACGGGGTTACAGAACGCACACGAAGGCTGTTTCGTCAGCAGGGGGAGCTACCGCAGAACCCATCTGTCCGTGCACTCCTGAGCTCCGGAACTAGACAGCACATCCGCGGTGAAAAGACGATTAACTTACCTCTTCATCACCCTTCATTCTGGGGGTTAACTAGGACTAGATGCTGACCTTCCTCCATGCAGCTGAACTTCCAGTGTCTTTAATAATAAATCTCTTGGGGATCATTTACCTCAACACTTAATAGAAAAACTAGAAAAAGTATTTTCCTTCCATAGGCTTTTCTGAGTTTTCTGGATTACCTAAAGCTGAATTCTGTTCACTGACACAGTCAGTGCTGCTGCACAGCTGTAGCAAGAAGCAGATTTTTGCACTAAAACAAGGGGACACTTGCTGTGCTGTGTGTGAAATACACAAAAATGCACAGTGATGGTACTGACAATGCAGGTACCAAATCGCTGAATCTTGAGTGTTAGACCAGAGTCTTAGAAAAACTGTAAGCACAGGCACAAAGACATCGTGCGAGAGATAAACCACGATGTGGAGAAACACAACTGTGCATGAAACAAGTGGCAGTTCAGCTGAAGACTCGAAGGTGTCATGCGGGGAAGATTCCTGATGAGCCATCATCACCTGCACAAATGCACCGGGAAGAGCCAGGGTGTCCCTGCTGCCGCCGTGTCCCAGTGTCTCAAATGGAAACTTGTAGTGAGCAAGGGTGATACAAGCAAAACAGTTGTTTCTGGGAGCTGTTCTTTCAGTGACTGCAGCGTGTCGTGAATGTTCCAGGACCAGGACAGACTCCTAAAATAGAAGAAGAACAGGCCTGTGACTTTATGGTTGGTTGGTTTTTTTTTTTTTTTTTTTTTTTTTTTTTTTTTTTTTTTTTTTTTTTTTTACAATAGACTAATAGATTGTAGTAAGAAACTTGCTTGCTTAACTGCTTTGAGAAACATTTCTACTCTAAGAAGGGTTTATAAAAATCCACTGAAATTGTCACTTATGCAACAATTTATTCTTAACACCAAGTGACAAGTATCATGTGCCCCTTCTTTTTACAGTGTGGAATGGTCTTTGTTCTCTCTTGGCAAAGAGACAGATTTAATGTTGCAAAATTCCTTAGTCAAAGCTGTAGCGAACCTAAGTACTCACAGGGTTTTGGGGCTGGTTTAATTAGCTAACATGGAGGTTATTTCACAGTGTTCCCTGACAAGCAGCAGGAATTC
The DNA here is from genome assembly GCF_000710305.1 of Buceros rhinoceros silvestris. Lineage (NCBI taxonomy): Eukaryota > Metazoa > Chordata > Aves > Bucerotiformes > Bucerotidae > Buceros > Buceros rhinoceros. The sequence goes on along the minus strand of NW_010419519.1, from coordinate 64,416 downwards.
T
>NW_010419519.1:52533-64278 GCF_000710305.1 Buceros rhinoceros silvestris | reverse complement strand
GAAGCAAGTTGGCCTAGATTTCCTTGTACTTGCACAGACAGCTTGGCAATAACATGCCTATTCTTCTTAATAGTGTCCTAAATGATGGCGACAATCCCAGCCATCATGAGGTCCCTCCGTTTTGAGTCAGAGATACATTAGATGTGCAATACTTTTCCATTTTTGGCAGGTTCTCTCTTTAAAACATAATCTTAACCTAAAATTTATCGCGTCCTTGGGCTGTATCAGTCCTTCATGAACGGTGCTGAGTTGACAGCTGGCTGCAGAAACGGCCATACGGGGTCGGCTTTCCAGCGGGAGTTTTGATAAAGATACTCTTCTGTGTGCAATGGGATAAGGTGGTGTGGGCCAGCTAGATTGCTTTCAATCTCTAGGATGTAATTTGTTGGCATATTATTTTATTCTGGTCTATCTACTCTTCAGTTTTAGGAGACACATTGCATGCATGAAACTGCCTCTTGCTAGAAGCTCAGTGTCACTTGCTAGAAGGTGAGGTTTAAAGCTGCTGAGAAAATTGAAAATAGGGTTTAAATCATCTTTTTTTCTTCTTCTATCGGTAGTGTGTATGTGGGAGACATTCTTGGTTTTATTTATATCTGCAACCCAAGTATATCCCATTTATATTGATTTAAAAAAATGTGACAAAGCTTAAGGTTTCCAAAGAAACAATGGTTTCATACCTCAGTGTGAACTGTTCTTCCTTTCTTCCCCCCTCTGCTCCCAACCCCTACTGCAAGTTTATGGGAAAGAAATCCCGGTTCTAGTTTGGGTTTGCAAGCTTTCAGGACTTCTTTCCGTTAGTGTTACCTACTGTATTACCTACTTGCTGTGATGTGAAGGTGCTCATACCACAGCGATTTCTCAATTATGTAAACAGGCTCTTCTTTGTGGGAACCTTCCAGTGCTGTGTCATTTACTTGGCTTCTTTGATTTAACTACTAGGATCATGCTGCTAATGATGATGGAAAACTCATGATTGCACTGCAAGCGTGCATTTACACGATGTGCAGGATGCTTCACAGAATCAGCTGGTTGGAAGAGACCTTTAAGATCATCAAGTCCAACCGTTCACCCTGCACTGCCAGGGTCCTAAACCGTGTCCCTCAGCACCACACCCACACGGCTTTTAAACACCACATTTTTTAAACACTTCCAGGGGAGGGGACTCTGCCACCTCCCTGGGCAGCCTGTTCCAATGCTTAATGACCCTCTGGGTAAAGAAATTTTTCCTGATATCCGACCTAAATTTCCCCTGACGCAACTTAAGGCCATTCGCTTTCATCCTGTCATTTGTAACATGGGAGAAGAGACCAACCCTCACCTCTCTACCACCTCATTTCAGGCAGTCGTAGAGAGCAATAAGCTCTCCCCCGAGCCTCCTCTTCTCCAGACTGGTCAATCCCAGTTCCCTCAGCCATTCCTCGTAAAGACAAGTTCTCTAAACCCTTCACTGGTTTTGTTGCCCTTCTCTGAACTCATTCCAGCACCTCAACGTCCTTCTTGAAGTGAGGGACCCAAAACTGGACGCAGTGCTCAAGGTGTGGCCTCACCAGCGGCGAGTACAGGGAAAACACACGGAAACAGAGAGGAGCATTCTGTCTGTCTGTAACAGTGTTCCTATTTAGAAAGAAGCTCATCTGCCAGTAGATTTGGATTGTTTTTTGAATCCCAGTGGAAAGAAAAAAAGAAAATTTAAAAAATAGAGTTATAAGCAGATGGCTTTTGTGGCTGTGGTGCTGGAGGCAAACAGGCAAGCAATGCCCCAGCAGAGGTTGCTGACTGTGGGGCACATGGTGATCTGAGGGGAAAGGGACATGAGGAGGAACTGCTGATGGATGGAGTCTTACGCATGTCTTTCCCCAAGTCCTCCTTGTCTTTTTATGTATTTCCTGACTCACAAAGGAATGTACAGAAGACTTTCCACTAATTGAGAGGGCATCATTAGTTCATAGTATAAATATTTAAGATATAGTATAATAGAATAAATATTTTAAAATATTATGGAAGTGCATTAGTGATTTAACAAATGTCTTTTGTTAAAAACACATTTTGACAAAAGTGCTGACGCTGATGTCTACCCCTCTCTTCACCGTTAGGTAAAAGCTGATACAGCTCCATCTGTCACACTTCTGCGTGTGACTTGCATTGGACTTGATGATCTTAAAGGTCTCTTCCAACCAGATGATTGTGTGATTTTGTGACTTTTCTCCCATAATTTGCATATGATCAGTCACCAGTGAAAAGGAGTATGTCTTGACTTAAGTAGCCAGTGCTGTTTAATTGAAGTGGCTCATTCTTGTAAGCAAGAAGTGCTTAAAAGTGATTTGTTACTCTTCGTACAGGAGTGTGTTGGCCACGGTGAATTTCACATGTAGAAGCAGCTCCTGAATTAGGTGTTCCTTAGAGTGGGGTAAAAGAGAGTCTCACCAAAGTATTTTTCTCAGGGAAATGGTTATGGACTAAGCCAATGTCCTTCCTGAGGTGCAAAGGGGCAGTCAGGACCAGCCTAACCTAGAAGAGAAAAAGAACAAAGTCGTGATCTACAAGGAGCTGCTGGAGAGCCACGGTACCAGAACGAACAGTCCTTTGGAACTAGCAGGGGATGCATAATGGATTTCCAGTAAATGAGGTGTACCTGAACTCTTGCAAAAGGAGTCGGCCTGAGCTGAAGTTATTTCTATCCATGTCTGCTCCTTTTGTACTTGAAGGTAGGGTAAGAGGTAGAGTTCTTTGATAAAGCTTCAAGACAGAACAATTTTGTGGCAATCTCAACCGTTCTGCAAATAGTGGATGAATAAGCTTCAAATTCTCACTGATTAAAAGTTTCAAAACACCCAAAACCTTAAATGGGAGAAGAGCCTATTAAAATAAACACTAATTTGCTTTTAGGTGTCTAACTGATACAAAGGTTCGGTGACACAAAGAGTCTGTCATGAAATGATACTAATGTGGCATTGGCTCTCTGCCAAAGTAATTCCTCAAAACTCCAGGGTAATGCTTTTAATGACGCGTCTCTGCTTTCTGGCTCTGGTCTGCCGATACGCCTGCCAACCTGCCTCTTCCCTGTGCAGACCGTTTCTAAAATGGACAATTTTATGTCTCCCTTTGTAAAGTCTTCGTTTTTTCCTTTTATTTTTTTTTTCTCACACACTTTTAAAAGACCAACTGTTCAATCCTCAATTGTTTACAAAATTGGCAACGGAGGCATCTTAGCAGAGTAATGAGGAGGCACAAGTACAGAGGAGTTGAGAATAGGGGCTTTGCATGTTTCTCCTCACATACCAGATTGTTTACATCTGAAAGCGTACCCTGGCCTTGAGGTGTATCTTCCGGAAGGCTCTTAACAAAGCTGCTTGTCTCACGTTGTATGTGGGAGCTTGCTCTTCAGCGTGTAGAGAACATTGTATTTTGTCCTTAGTTTTGTTTTCAGTAGAGGACAAATAGTTTCAAGGTAAAGGTTGCTATGTATAGAATCAACACAAAAGGGACTCTGAAGAGACTCTATGGTCTTACAGGCAATTCTGTAGTGTTCCTTCTGAATTTGTCCTGCACGAAGGATCTTTTCTGTGATGCTCAGAATGTTGGAGAGGACACAGTACTACCTCTTCCCCTTCCTTATTACTGATTATACTTGGGAAAGTCCCTTCACCTTGCAGTGGTTTGGGTTTTCCTCTTCCTAGAATTATGGTAGTGACTACAATTTTATTTTTTTGAGAGGTAAAGGCATGATAACAAATTGTTGGCATGTTTGCTATGGGGCTTGGGCAGAAAGTTGTGGTTCATAGTTCCTTAAGAGAGCCTCAGTTCTTAAGGAAGCTGTAACTACAGCTTTGAGCCCAAGGCCTGCAGCAACATTGCCATCTTTTCTGTCATACTCCCTTAGATCTCCCTAATTCCTTCTGCTCTGCCTGACCTGCGCTACTTGGGCAGTCAGTCCACTTCCCAAGGTCCTTCATCAGTCGTCACTGGAGATGCCAACACCAATAGATCAGTGCTATAGCCAGTGCTGGGCCAGGACACTTAATGCTGGGGAGACACCAATGAAGATTAACTACTATTTGTTAGATTTTTAAAGGAAGTCTTTTAGCAGTTTAAAAGAGAGTTGGTATTGTTCCAAACAGCTGAAAGACTTGTTTCTTCAGTGTAACGAACAACAGTTTCTCTCGATTGCTGCTACTATAGAAGCTGTGCCTGTATCAAAGGGATCAGTGTAGCAGAGCCACAGTAATGGAGATGTAGAAAAGATACACCTGACCTCTGCAGTGCTTGGGGAACTGACCTAGGCTCCCCCAAAACCACGTCTATAGGCTAGGAGAAAGGTATAAACCAAGGGAGAGAGAGAGGTAGGGAGAGAAGTAAATAGGGTGGCACAAGGCCTCCATCTGCCCATCTCTGATTCTGCCTCTTAAGGCAGTTACCAGTAAGTAACTCCCAAAGCTGGAAGAGATGGATCAGACTGAGCCCAAGTCTGAAAGCTCCTTCATATAGGGCATCTCTGTAGATTAACTTGACTTTGATGATGTGATCCCTGGTGATCCCAATATACGGAGAGGACATAACATTTACATCAACTTCACAGGAACCTAACAGGTCATGTGGCAAAGTTCAGGTGAAGTCAAGGCACTCGAGGGCATCCTGAGCAGCAGTCTCATCAAAGTGCAGTAAAGCAGAGCCTGATCTTCAAGTTCTAGAGCTACCCAAACGCTGCCATACCAGTTGGACCATGTTGAACATGCCACTCTTGATTTTACGTTTATCTACGTGCAGAGAAAAGTATGTCTCATTCCGGAGAGGCACCTCAGCATCCCCTTCTGCACCACTATGCCTGTAATGCTGCAATGTAGGACCTGTAACAACAGTCTGTCATAGGATGAATCCACTGATTTAGCTGCTTCCATAGCCAGGAGATATCTCACAGAGAAGATGACAAAACCAGGCCCTGTCTAGATACAATATTTTCTGAGCTTAATTATGCTATGAGCTATTCCTTTTCAACGAAGTGAAATAATTTTTATGGTCAGTGTCCTCTTAGCCTAGATGCATCTTGCAGCATCAAAACACCCCAAAGATGTCTGCGTACTTAGCTTTCTGCCTAGAAAAATCTGCATGTAGTAAAAACATTTTGAAAACATCCTGGTAGCAATAATAATTCATCACTCCCCACCCAAAATCTATTGAGACTGGATGTTTGCTTCCTCTGAGCCACCTTGTAGCCTCTAAACCTATTCATGTGCCTCTAAAAATTCTTTTGCTGCACTCTGCAAGTCACCAAGCTCAGGTTAGGAAGGAGAAATTCCTCCACTGGTGAATGGACTGATGGCAGTGGTACCCTGGTGTGGGGTTTATCTGTTTTTTCATCATGTGATGGTCCCACAAACCGACTGCGTTTGTCTTCTCCCCTTCTTGTATGCACAAACTTACTCCTTGGAGATAATCTAGCTTCCAAAAGTTGGGAGTCTGAAATGTGTGTCTTTTACTGAAGGGATAATTACTTACATGTAAATTGTAGTTCTCTGAAGATATATCTCAAAAATTACCCCTTGCCCACATACTCACCTACCCACTGAGCTGAGATTTCGCTGCACTTTATGGGTTTTAAAAATAGGGTGTTCCTCCTGCCCTTCTTAATTTGCTGCTGTATTGGGAGGGTTTTGTCTTTCTTTTGCAGACAAAGCGGACTGCTGGAGGATTCAGGTCGCTGAAACATCTCAGCAGGTGTGGTGTGAAACTCTGCTTGCTGTGAACACTGACTTACAACTTCAAGCATGCAGGCATCCCACTGAGTCTCTGTTCAGGTGAAGAAAATTCCATTTCTTCCATGTTCCAGGCTGGATCATCAGCTGGGACAAAAGGCATAGCCCCATTTATCTGAATGGAGCTGGGCTAATTTAAAAAAGATGTTTTTAAAGGATAATCTGCAGTTAAGCCCTACAGTGGGTAAGTAACTCTCTCAAAATGTGGCTGTTATGGTGCTTATTTTCTGTTAAATTTATTTTGTAACTTTTCTGTGGATTTTTTTTGGTAGCAAATTAAAATTTATGTGACTGGAAGGGGGAGATACACCTGGGGCTCGTTGTTACAGTGAAAGTGAGAGAGTAGGAGGAACAGAGGTTTGTCTTTCTCCTTGCCGATTGTGTGAGGCAATGTGGATCATGGGAATTAATTCTTTCATTCAGTATATTTTCTCTGTTGCCCACCACCCCCAAAAGTAATACAGAGTTTTAAATTCTATCCTTGCATTTCTGTATTAATTACTGCCTCAGTTCTTCTCTGCACTGTACTTGGAGTGGGGCTGGTTAATGTTATTTTAAAAAATAGACTGTTTTATGAATTATATTCATGTTACAGTAATTATATTATTATTTAGGAACTAAATAACATTTAGTTACTAATGACTTAGGAACTAAAGTGCATAGCTTCTTGGTTTTGGTAGTTGCACAGCTGCAGGCTTGTTATGAATTTTTGGATGTGCCTTAACGAAACACGCCAGGAGAGCAGAAGGGCAGACAGCCCTTCACCTTTGTTAATATTGTTGTTTTTCCTGTAGGGACTGGTTCTTATGTCACCAGTTGTGATCCTTTTGTAAAGTAAGTAGGTACTTGCTAGTATTTTAACTGTTCTGTCAGCAGAGCATTCTTTTAAGAATCAGTTGTGTACACTGGAATAATTATTTACTCTTAATTTACATGCCAGTTTTATTCATGGCTATTGATGGTCCTTTACTGCTAGTCTGTTCTTTTAGTTTAAATCCAGGGCTGCTGGCAAAATTTCTTTGCCAGCAGTTACTCAAGAGAAAGGTAGAAAACTAATTGAACCCCTTGGCTCTAGTCGATAGCCTCTAAACGTCCACCTTGCTCAAACAGCAGTATGGGATCTTCCAGGTCTGGTATTCAGGATCTAGCTTTCTTCACTCAGCTCAATTATCATTTGTCCCAAGTGAAAGAAAGGTGAAGACACCTTGTAGTGAAATATGCTGCAAGAATTAGGATTCACTCTGATTCACTCTTCAGGTGTTCAGTTTTCAACCAGAGAATATGTTATCAAATATACACTGTATGTATGAGTTGATTTATCTAAATAGTCGTCTCAGATTATGCACAATTACTAAAATATCCAGGCAATTACAAGATAAATGCAGGAAGCCTAACCTGATGGCTGGCACAATACCTGGTGTTCAGCTCAGTGTTCCTCCTCGACCTTACAGACAGCGAGACATGGCCTGTCCGAGGGGAGAAGATGCATGTGTTGCGTTAATGGATCATCGTACTGAAGCGTGTCGTTCAAATTCACTTTGGGGAACGGGCCCAGGTGTGTACGGTGCAGTAACAAAGCAATCACATGCAATATTGACTGATGTGGAAGGGCTTAAATGGCTGTCACCTCTTCTAACCACTTCAAGCACTTAGTTCAGAGGACTGGTTTGCTAATTTTACGTCATCGTACCCTTGTACCTTAGTCCCGTTTTCACATCCTGGCTGTTTTTTTTATGGTGTTCTTGGGGATGGCGGACAGCGAGCAGATGCCGGCGAGCCAGCTGTGCCATGCACGGCACTCCAGAGAGTTCAGGAGGAGCGAGATCCTAACGGCTGTGCTTGGGTTTCAGTGTCAGAGGGTGAGTGAGAGAAGCTGCAGTTCATTGCCAGCGACCTGTGTGGCTGGAGAAGCTTCTAGGAGTTCATCACTGCTGTTTTAAGTCCTGCCTAGTGAATGGAAAATCCGTTGTCCATACGTAAAGCTGGACGTGCCTCCGTGCAGCACAAGGCAGGTGTGTGGGTCAGCCTCCACCGGCTGCCAGGCACCCACCCAGCTCTTCCCTTGCTCCCCTCCTCGTGGGTCCGGATCAAGACTGGGAGATCTCTTACCAACCGCCCTCACAGGCAAAACAGACTCAGCTTGGGGAAAATTGATCTCTTTTATTGCTTGAGTGCTGGCAGCGCCTCCTCCTCCCCAGCCCCGGGCTGTCCCTCACACATTTCTCCTCGCTCCCCACTGCCTTTAGGGAATTTTGCCTTTTCTTACACAGACTTTCCCAGAGATGCCAGCACATGCTGATGGGCGGTCAGCACCTGGGCACACCCCCCCGGTGCAGCAGGGTGCCTGGGTTGTGGCCTCGAGTCTGCTGTGGTTCTGGAGGAGTTCGGTGTCGATGGCTGTGGAGAGGGAGCCCCAGCGGCTGCCCCTTGACTTGCTGATGCCAGGAGGGCCAGGTGAACTCCAGAGGCTCCTGTTGCGGACCTGTGTGTGTGGGTATGTAGTGGGGTTTGTAGTGCAGTTTGCAGTCAAGAAGCTGGCTAAGCTGGCTCTGTGAGTTTATTCTTTCCCCATGAGGAAACATCTTTCCCTGTGTCTTTCCATAACCTTGTCCTTCCGTGGCCTTGTAGTCACAACTGCACGCCCACGGGTTCTCATGGACAAAGTGTTTTGCCTGTTGCCTAAATGACATGAAGTGGCTTTCAAGGACCTGCCAAAATACGGCCTTGAAATCATAATCTTATTAACATAAGCTCATACTGGTGCTGTTTCATTCTGATCTACTTACGTGGTCTCTACAGACTTGCTTTGACATTGTCTTTGTTTCCTCTGGACGTTACCCCGTGGCATACATAAACACCTACTAAATTTATTTTACCACTGGCTTTAGCGGGATGCCATCCCACAGAGCTGACTCGCTGTGCTCATCAGTGGGATGGTGTAAATAAGCTCAGAGAGAACCCACAGAAGTTACTGATTTGCTTACTCCGTACGTGTGTGCGTTCTCAGACTGGGAGCCGTATTCCGCCCCGCGGTGCCTGTGGCTGTGGGCGGCTTCTCCCTGCGCTGGGGAGTTCACAGGGATGTCCTTTCTTTGCAAAGTCTGGGAGTTCACCCCCAGCACCTACTGCTCTGGGGATGGCAGCATGTCTTTGGCTTGGTCAGATGTTGATGGCAGAGCTGAGCTGGGCCCTGTGCTGGAATGATTTTAAGGCTCAGGCTGGAAGTTGCAGGTTGAGAGATGTTTGTCCCTGAACACCTAAGTCTGAATCTGGGCTCTGTCACTAGCCCCTCACGGGGTTAAGCTCCTGCGCAGGGACGGAAGAGCAGAGGCGTTCCCTGGACGAGGTAATGTCCGCTCCCTCACTAGCGATCCAGCCTGAGGTTCAAAGAGCAGAGGCAAGTGGGTGACACATCTCCCACTCCATCCTGCACAGCTGCTCCTACTCGTGTTCTCTGACTGTCTGGGCAGAGCTCCGTGTCCCAAACCTTGCCTTTGTATAACAGAAAGCAATGTGGTTTTGTCTGCTGTGTTCTCTGATTTGAAATCTAAACGTGGATTGAAATTTAAAATCCAAAGCCTCTTTCTCATCCTCTCTAGCAGGATATCGTGTTGTCTTGCAAGGCTGGCCTGAGGTGACTGAGCGTGATAGCATTTTGTAATTTTCGATTGAATAAATAGACTGAAAATGAAACAAACCTCTTGGCTCCAGAGGAAGGAGCCCATGGTCCATGGATCATGATTTTCTGAGGAGGAGACCTTGGCCTCTTTGTCCAAAGGCAGCTACCTTTAACTTCAGTAAAAATTTTTGAAGATACAAAGGGGGGAGCTAAAGGACCTGAAATATAAAGTATTAAATACAAAACAATTAAGCAGTGTCATACATCTTTGTGTAGTCTTTTTTTACCAAGAAAGAACGTGCCCATCACATATGATAATCTTTCAGATAGTGTTAGCAGTAGTATAAACTGCTCTTCTGCATAAAAAAGGAAGTGAATACTAATGGCCAGAGCTGCTGTTGCTCCGAAAAGTATCTCTCTTGAAAACAAAACAAAACAAAGATACAGAAGAGCAAAATAAAAATCTATTGTTTAGAGGTAATTCTCATTTGCATCCTCCCAGCTGAAGAATTTCAGAGGCGACAAATAGCCTTAGCCACCCGGAGACTGCGAGTCTGCACGAGAGCCGCGCTGCTTTAGAAGGTTGGTTTTCAGAGCTTGTCTCCTGGCTGGCAGCTGCCAAGGACACAGGCTTAGCAGCCTAAGCCAGATTCTCGTTAGAGAAGAGGGACAGCAGTAAGAAGAGCAGCTTACAGGAGGAAAGGATACACACCAGGGGGAGGACAGTATCAGGAATTAAAAATCCATTTATCTGGTGGTATGTGAGTTGACCAAACTGATGTAGATAATATTTCAGATTATTTTATCTTTATTGCTGTGTCTGGTCAGGATTTCTTCAAGTATCAGATCGATGAGATCGGGATAGTGTCATACTATCTCAGGAGCTCTTGAGGATGGGAACTCCGGAGAGGCAGCAACTTGGTTTGAGCTCATCTTTATGTGGCTACCTAATAAAAATCTTTTATAGCTACCCCTATAGCTATAGGGGTTGGTAACTAACTACCACCAGTGTATTTTTTCAAGAATCTGTTTTTAATCTTGGCATATCATCTCTGTTCCACTGATTTTCCAGTTCATTCTCCCTTTGCTTTCTACTCAGAACACAGTTGTTGGTAATATTAGCAATATTTATTTGGATAAATTTAGACCTAATCATCTTTTTGTACTAGAACTTTGACAACATTCATCACTGCTGGTAACCGACCCTTTCTGAGCTATTACTCATGCAAGAGCAGCGATGTTCAGGCTCCCTCGAGCCCCAGTGGTGAGATTGAACAAAGATTCTAACCTTACTAAAGCCAGTGGGAAAGCACCTTCTTTGATGACAGGGATGAAAGAACAGTATATTGGGAAATACTGGACATCCATAACTATAAGTGCATATATTATTCCTCTTTTTATACATCGTCTTGAGATCTAAGATGCTCTCTATTAAAAGAGGCTACAATACCTTTTGTGGTCTCATGGGAACTCTCCAGCTCCCATCACAGCGCCTAAACTTACTGAAAGTTTTGGAATCATCTGTGTAAATTTATGCCTCTTAGAAGCACTTTTAATTTCAGACTTAAAAGTCTTAATTTCTTACTCTGTAACATATTCTGCAAAGGAACCGTATTCAGCTGGCCTCCGTAGTACCGTTACTCCAAGTTCATGTGCGGGCTAAATGAACTGTCAGGAATCAAACAAGAAACATCAGCGCGCTGTGGCTTTCGCACACACAAATAAATGAGCGTGCACCGTTCGTTCTCATACAGCGTGAACACCACTCTCCTGTATTTCTAAGATTTTTTACAAAGCTTCGTGATGGTCTTAATTATTCAGTGCCTATTATGAGCCTCTGAGAGTGGAACGAGAAGGACATTTCCTAGAAATGAGACATGGAAGTGTTTCCTAAGCCATTTTCATGCTAACTCTTGTTCATTTTTTCAGAGCTTGAGCTTTAAACACCACAACTGTGAAAAGATCAGACCAAACTGAGAAATGTATTTTGGCCGTAGAGAGGAAATTATGAATTGGCATTTAATGGTGGAAAATGATTCTGTAGCGGGTTGTTTTAGATTTTTCAATTGGTGTGAGTCAGTGAGCTTTTATGGTAACGAAATTGCACAGTAGGCTTTAATTGTGCATAATTATTGCACTGCATGGTGCAGAGTACTATATTCTAGGCATTCAGCTGCGTTCTGTTAAATTTTTTATTGAGCTCTGTGAAGAAGTGTACCTGATAGTATTTGATGGATGTGTGTTTAATCTGCTCGTGCTTTTTTGTTTAAAGAAAAGAAAAACAATTATAATACAATACTTTTTACCTTTTTATTTCTCCCATCCCCCCCCCCCCCCCCCACATCCCACACAACACACATTAAAGTATGTGGC
>NW_010419519.1:51802-52489 GCF_000710305.1 Buceros rhinoceros silvestris | reverse complement strand
CCCCCCCCCCCCCTCAAGTTCCCAGATGACTAATTATAGTGTATGGGCTACCTATGGGCATCTGCTGAAAGTAACTGAAGTCTTATTTCTAATTTCAGCTACAAGAATCTTATGAAAGATCTTTGGGTTTAGGAGAGTAACTGTAATTAAGACAGAGTTCAGGTTTTCTTACATTCCTCTGCGTTTTCTTAGGGCTGAATGATACTTGGTGCCCTTTCAGTAATCTGCAGCTGTTTCCAATTTGATTATTTTTCTTTTCTGAGTATTTCATGTCCGCTGGATCTGACCAGCGCATCCAGCTAGAACATAGCCCTGTGATTCAGGATTGGGAAAATTTTATTTCCTCCTCTATAAGTAAGTAAAACATTTTTATCACCGTGGACTTAGTGCTTTGTGAAACCCTGTTGTACTTTGTTTTTTCTGCTGCTAAGCTTTCAAGTTGTCAGCAGTGATCTGATTGTTTCCCATCTTTTCACCAGTAATGGAACCCAGGCCAGCACTCTCATGAATTCCGTATCACAGCTCTCAGCCATCAAAAAGCCTTTACGATATTACTGGGATGTGACATTTCTGAGGAAAAACAGCTTTGGGTTCAGGGCTCGGGTTTTTGAGGGGGATAAAAAAGAAGAGAGCCTGATATTATTGTAATTACTCTGCCTCAAGATTCTGTAGTTCTCGTTCGCTGAC
>NW_010419519.1:28911-51739 GCF_000710305.1 Buceros rhinoceros silvestris | reverse complement strand
ATTCGGTAGTTCTCTTTCCCTGCCAGGGATGAAAGTACTGTATAACAGTAGCTCGAGCAAATCTTTTTCCTCTCTGTATTGATGAACTTGCCATTGTTATAATGCAGATAACAAACCTCATAATAGTCCTCTTTCTTGTTAGCGTCTTCCAGCATAGCAACTTCGGTAGCTGGCCTCAAAGAACAAGCCTCAGGAAGAATGAATTTTGATTGCCCCACTGCCAAGCCTTTTTTGTTCTTCTGATTTGTGTAGTGAAAATGAAATAGCAGGAAGAAGCTTCATTTATTTAATCATTTATTCTGTATTATTCCAAGACATTCTGAAGATTATCGTTACAGGTGGGGTTAAGCCAGGTGGGGATCTTTTCCCCCCTTCCAGCCTGTTTGCCTACACTTACACCCGGTGATCTATATAATTCAAAGAGAACACATGAAAATTTCTCTAAGGGCTTTACATTTCCCTCCGTAAGGACGTGCGCTTTCGGGAACAGCGCAGGCTCGTTGGCATCCCACCCTGCTCTGAATTGCTTCATTTTACCAGGGAGGTGAGCAGTGTCTCTAGCTTTTATCGTTTCTGCTTCACTATTTATATCCATGGGAAGTAACGGTACAGTCACAAAGTCCTGCCTGACGCCTGCCTTCCTACGGCGCTCTCAGAGAGAACAGACACCTCTGTGGGAGGGTGAGGGGTAACTGTGAAAGGAAACATTTAAACATATTTTAAGACCCTTCTCTTTTTTATAGGCACTAGCTGTTAAGTGGGGTCTGATCCTCAGTTAAATAAGGTCATTTTACAATATGGCAGGTTTAAATGTTTATTTACTTCAAAGCCACTGCACTTCCAGAGATAATCAAGTCTTTGATGATGTGCCATAGAAATGCATCAACTGTGATGCTTCACTCTGTTGTTTTGTTTTGCTTTCTTTTTAATAAAGGTTGGGTTTGGGGTTTTTTTAATGTTTCTTTTTCCTTGCTTTAGTTTTTAAAGGACAGGAGGAGGAATGAGCAACAATAAAAAGCAAGATATTCTTAGTGATTATCTTATTGCCTTAGAAGACAGTTTGGATGTAGTCCCAGATTATACCTCAACCCCTCTAATGTACATCTGAAATAATATTACTACCAAATCAGCTATCCGTGTGCTAGATCTGCTCAGCTGCTGGTGAGCATGCTGCTGCTGCTGCACCTGCAGAGAACAGCCCGAGCTTCCTCCTGTGCTTAGCAAGGAACGGCAAGAGGAAAGAGCAGCCTTCATGCCCAGGCTCATCACCCAATTCGGAAAGGGCTGTTTGACATTTCACTCTTCAGTTTTCATCCTGCTTTCTCTAACACTTGCAATGTTCTCTAGCTCGCACCCAGAGTCAGCTTATGCTTCAGAATTTTAAAAGAAATTAAAATAAAAATGTTTTCTGAACATATTGTTAACTGGACAGATGCCGGTGTTGAGGTCCTGATGGGTTCTCTGATGGGAAGTCAGGGAAATCTTTCCATGCAGGGTTGAAGCCTGAAATGGAGAAAATTACAAAGGCCTGGCTGCATCAGTTACTCAGGCATACTCCTGAAACTGGTCCTAGCCTGCACATTTAAATTAATTAAGCTGAACACTGGCAGTCTTTCAAAGAGAGATTTTTACCTAGCTCAGATGAAGTTACAGACTGGGGCATAATAGTGAAAAGGTTTACCATCTTTATTTACTCATATAAATGTATTTATATTTTTGTGTTTTGCTAATACTTCTAACTATAAACTAGTCCCAGAGTGGAAAGACCCGTTTATATTTGACATCTTTTGTGAGATAGGTTCATTTACAATGTAGAAAGAGACTGATATTCAATAGGTCCCTCCTTACAGGTTTCTTTTCCAAAGACTTCATTTATAGGTTGCCAGGTAACCAGAAGTCTTTGACTTTTAAATAATACTTCATACAGGTATGAAAAGTGAGATTTTTCTGGAGCTGAAATGGCAAGAGCTGTCTGAAATGAGCAGTAGTCTTAGCAAGCGCCTGCGGAGCTGACCACTGATAGGCACGCTCACACACGTGAAAGAAGCAATTTGCTAAACTCTTTAGAGGCTGTATGGATCCAGTTTCAGGCACAGACAGTGTGTATTTTCCTACCTCTTTGTTAAATTCAATCTGCATATTCTTATTTAAGGTCATATTGCTCTTCAATAGGTAGATCATATTCTCTATCTCCTCCAGGAAAACCAGGTGTGCGCTGTTCCCAGTCTGCTTTTGCTTCTCCACCGAGCTGGCTAGGGTTTCTGCAGCGTGGAAGAGAGGGATAAAAATGATAAGGGTAGTTAAAACAGTTGGCATTAGGATGACCAGCCAAATGTCTCTAGGGGATGGTGGCACCTCTTCCTTCCTCCTCCTTCTACCTTCATCTTAGAAGCAGCAGCTCTGCGCTGTGGGTTACCCAGCTTGACTCACGGGGCTGGAAGGAATGTGAAGTGCCCCAGAATGAGCTTAGTCATGGATCTGCCGGTTTTTCAGCCATCAACAAGGCTATGGCTCAGTTACCATTTAGGTAGCTGCCTTATTCTAAGGATCTAATCCAATATAAGTCAAAGTTGCGCATGTACTTATTACTGCCCCGTGCTGTCATCAGTGAGAGGATGCAGTTGATTTGTGTAACTAAAGCACCCCAGTCCTGACCGTGGGTAGGGGCAGGAGAGGCCAGGCTGGGACTGGAGCCTGGGGAAGAGGAACCTTAGGGATCTCAAAAGTGGTTGAGCAGCAAAAGGCAGAATCAACTTTCACAGTGATAGCGTGGAGCTAGCCTTAACAGCAAGAAACTTGTGCAATTGAAGACTACTCCTGCCCGAGCTGGCTTTGTGGTGACTCTCACACAAAAGCAGCTTTTGGTCTTCATCTTGCTGCAGTGAGTCCAAGGGGCAGTTCGCCTGCCTCAGAGTGATTGCCTCTAGTTCTTGTCTCTCTCTGATGTTTAGCAACAGGACAGGAGTTGGGGTGCAGCCCTGTCAGCAGGGAGCTGCCCCGAGAACAGTATCTTCCATCGTACGGTTCCCTGAGAGTCCCAGTGTGGCACCGAATTTTGGTGCTTCCTTGACCAGCTCTGAGTTTAATCTCTCCACGCAATGACACCTTTCCTTTCCCTTTAAAGTCTGGGTTTTCAAAGTTTTCTTTTTCACAGTATTTTTACTGTGGAGATACGTCTGAGGTCATTGTGAAATATCTTACTCAAACATTCAAGCCAAACAATTCTATTTCCAGAGCTTCATCATGGCAGCAATGTATTACGACAACTTAATAAAATGTTTATATCAATGTCTGAAGTTCACAGTAATCTCAGAGTGTGCAATGACATCTGTAGGATAAGTTATACAGCTCAGCGCTGAAACATGGCCATAGTACAAAGTATATTGTTTTGAAATCTACTGTCAGACGTGAAATCCAGCTTAGCAACTTTTGCTTCAGAATTTACACTGACAATTTCTTTATCATAAATGAGAGACACTTGCATGCCATCCTCTGGGCATCCCAGTCCAATTTGAGTACTTCAGGATCAAAACTGGCGCGGAGAACGCGGCCCGTGCACCATTAAAAACAGCCAGACTTCTCCTAGCAGCGTGATTATGTTGGCTTATGTCAGATAAGGTAAAACTGATAACACGTGTATTATGTGTTTCGTTACGTCTGTCCTTCTGATAAAGTGCTCTGAAATTATAGCATTAAAGCTGTGGGTTTATTTCAGCAGAATCCAAAAAAATATTAATCCTTTATTGCTGCAAAAGCAAACAACTTATAAGCAGCCTGAAACAGAACAACAGAAGACAGAGAAGAAGCCTTCCACAGAGAGTCACTGCAGTTCCCGGGTAATAGCTTACCTGTTGGTACCTCAGTATGTGTTTATTTATATGCATCAAACTAGGAGTAGTTCAGTAACATAAAGTAGAAATTTGGCACCCACAGCCTGCATTTCTTTGCTTGCGTTCCCACCAAAACCCAGTCAAAGCCCACACATCCACACCTCCCAAAGTACCCAGAAGCCCACATCAGAGCTAACACCTCACTTTGCTAAACTTGCAAAAGGAAGTGATTCATCCCTTCAAGATCCGGGCTTCCTACTATTAGTAGTTCAGGAATAAGGAGATGTGAATCATTCATGATTCAGCTGGGGTTGGACCCAAACCCGTCGAAGAATTATCGCAGTTGACTGTGGTAAGCTGGAGCATCCAGCCCTTTACTACACAGAGAAAGAGAAGTAGAGCTTAGAAATGAAGTACAGCCCGTGATGCAATGGAATATTCCAGTCAAATCACAGCCAAATCCTTCAGCCCCTACCGAAGTGTTAGGTGAATCTGTAATGATTCAGAAATGTTCAATGATCTTTCCTGGTCAATATTACAGAAGGAAGAATGAAACAAGTTTAAACCATTGGACTTCGATGTCTTGCATTCTACAAAACTGAAAAGAGGACTTGTAAAAGGGCATCTCTGGCCTTGAGGATTTTTTTTAATCATGAAATGTGGGGTAAAATAGCTAATGTAATAAAATATTCCAAAGGGTTAAAAAAATTGATAAGGGTAAGAAACGATACTCTGGGCCTCATGTCAGTCCTGGGCAAAATAATGGAGCAGTTAATAAGGGATTTAAACAATAGAGATTCAAAAAGAGAGAAATATAGTATATGTTAGCCAGCACAATTTTTCTGAAAAATACAGCTTATGCAGCAAACGTGATTTTGAATGAGATTATCAATGTGTTGATAATGGTGGTTGTGTAGGTTTTGATAATATTTTCCTTATATTCTGATGCAAAATTTTGCATTCTGCAGCTTCAGTGAAACATGCATTAAAAACCAGCCAACAGACAGATGTAAAAAATGAGATATTGGCAATTTTTAGAGAACTTTTAAAGTGCTCTAGGGAGGTTGGTTTGAGGAAGCTTAAACAAAATGTGACAGGTAGATCGAGCAGTTAGGGCTAATCAGGGGTTGGAGCCAGGCATCCCCTCCGGGAATCAGAAAAACTTGGGTGTATTTCAACCAACATCTCAAACTACTGGGCATTTTCATCAATGATCCAGCTGCGAATGCGTGAATTAAAGCCTGGGGCAGTTGTTGCAGGATGAGAGTGGGTTATCCCAGTGTGTTTATGGTTATCTGATACCTGAGCCCACACGCAAAATGCAACCAATACAAAAAGACAAGCTGCAAAAGACACATCTACAGAAGAGAGAATTTCCTGGAAAACAGCGACTTTGGAGGTGTTTTAGGAGATCAAGGGAGATTCAAGGCAACTTGCAAGTTGCGTTCAGTGCAAGGAGGAGGAGGAGGAAGAAAGAAGCACAAGCTGAGGAACAGCTTACTGGACCAAGAAGGTATCTCCCAGGTGAGACTGAATGCGATAATGCTTTCTGATGTGAAACCCTGACTTAAAAGATGTAAAAGGCTGTACTCCATGTAGAAAACAAATACGACTAGAGGGCAGAGGTAGCTCCTTGATATAAGGAAGAAACAATCAGAAAGACCATAGGTGACAATACATAGGTGACTGGAAGAGACTGTAAGTACTTTTTCAAGGGCTGTTTAATTTAAATTAAAGTCACAATAAGAACTAGTGTCTGGAGGCAAAAATCAAACAAGTACAAATGAGAAATTGTACTCACATTTTAAAGGCACTACAAAAAGAAATGCTGGTGCCTTTATCTCTCGAGGTCTTCAGGTGAAGAAGGGTATAGATATTTTAGCCAAACAGAGGCTAATATACTCCCTGCGGGGGACTGGGTGATTGTCGTGGGATCCAACTCGTTCACTTCTGATCTTAAATGTAATGAACCTATGAATGAAAAAGCAGAGCTTTCACTGAAGACCGTTCAATTTTGCCTAGAGAAGTATTGCAGCATAATTCCAGGTTTTTGAAAATTGACCAAAGTTCTAGGTTCTGAATACAAATCCTGCCTAACAGTGCTGCTGTTTGCACACATCACAGAATTCTCGAGCTATTTAATCCTTATTAGTGAAGCATTATTAATCCACAATACTGAAGGACAGGAGGTATAATTTAGAGAAATCCTTATGGGAAGGATCTCGTAGGAGATAAAAAAGAATTACAGTGTTTCCATTTCCTAGTAGTGAAAATCATGGCATTCTAGTGCAGTTATTTTTCTAATGTTGCAAATCTAAAATTCTGCAGAAGGGTTTTGGTTTCCTATGGGTGCTATAGGGTTAGGGAGTAATTTTCGTTTTCAACCTGTGTTACATCTAACCCTGGTCTGTGGGGCTCTCATCTTTGGCGTTTCATAAGGCTTTCCAGCACTGTAATGTGTTAGAGAATCACAGAGCTGTTCAGCTCACTATCTTGGGATTATTTTCTTTTATACTCACTAGCAGTTTAACCTGTCAAAACCAATTATTAAGCAATTTGTAACATAGTAGAGACATAAATGGTCTCAAAAATCTTATGACTGATGAAAAGAGCAATGACTTGCTAGAGCTTCCATATTTGTAGAAATCCATAACTTGTTTCCCAAAGGTTAGAATGCATGAAAATAATGTGGGAGGTTGGAATATTTGGAAATCATCCATCTGGATTTTTTTATACCCTCTCTGCTGAGATTAACATTGCCACCTTGTGCAACGGCCACTTCTTCGCTGTGGAGCAGCTGCAACCCTCCTCAGGCAGAAGGCCTTGCAGAGGCAGTAGTGCCTTCAGCTGTGCAAACTGGTATCAAATGGAGTCGTCACTCTTGGTCAGCTCATGGCTGTGTTAGACTGGAGTGCTCTTAACAGAAACCCTCAAGTTTGCACTAACTGAGCCAGATCCACCGTGAAAAATAACACAGCCCTGGCAGTATGGCACTGCAGAGGCAGGGCTTTCCCCCCCACATCCTCTCAGCATTTAAAACCAGAGCGAGCCCTTCCTCCATCCACCCCGTAACATATCCGAGGAGAAATGGGGAGGAGCTGTATGGCCGCCTGCTCAGGAAGAGAGAGAAATCCCTCTGCACATGGGAGTTGCTTCCTATGTTTCTGGTAGGCGTTGTAGAGAGGAGCATTTCTCAGGGACCCATTCCAAGTCCCCAGGGAAGGACGTCTCTCCCCTTGGTTTGAGAAGCTGGATCTGTCATTTCTCACAGCTTAGAAGTAAGAGGTGCAATGCCTTGGAAACAGCAGCCTCCATGAGCGATGCTGCAATCAAACTGGAAATGAAACTATGGTGCCTTACACATCACAGTCACAGAACAGGTACAGGCATAAAACTACATTCCAAAATGTTTCAGTGTGGGAGGCGAATTATCTCAGTCAATAACAGCAAAGTGAGCAAATAAAGGAGCTTGTATTTTCACTTAACAAAAAGAAATGGCTGTTTTGACCACATTTAGTGCCTTCTCAGCACTTTCTCACTGGATTCATCGCATACTGGTGTTAAAGACATAGAGTAGTTACAATTAATACTGACATTTATTTTTACTGCAGCACTACATAACTTCCAAAGCAGCAACCCCCAGTCTGGGGCTTCCTACAGCCCCTGCAGTCAGGCTTGATCCCAAGTGTTGGCGATACGAGACTTTGCCATTTCAAGATCAAAGCAGCAGAGAAGCCTCAGCATGTAGGAGTCTCTTATTGCAAGTCTGTTGAGCCTGGTCTAAATGTGGTCTAAATGGAAGATAATAACTATTCTCTGGCACCCACCAAGCCTCAAGCCTGTCTCTTGATTTGCTCACTTATTTCCTTTCTCTTACCAAACCGTGTGTACAAATACCTCATCTAGGTGAGAAGGATGTTCAAGAAACTGCATTATCGTAACCTCTTCAGGCTTTCTGTGTGAAGAAGTGGTCTTTGGCTCTGTCTCTCTAAGCGTAGTCTTGGGTACAATTTGTCTACCAAGCATTTCTTTTGGAGATAGGTGCTGAAAATTGCCGTACAGTTTCTTTCAAGTCCTGCACAGCCTCTAGAGCTGCACTGCAGCGTCCCTGAGCCAATCATTCATTTGGAGACTTCTGTAAAAGTCTGACGCAGATGCTGCAAATGCATTTTTAAACTTCATTTACATGTAGACAAAACCCAAGTTCGAACCTTAAAACTTGCAACTGCCTACACACAGAACATTTCCTAGGAGACCTTCCTGACTTAGCATCCTTTCAGGATTTTGATTGATGTTTTGAAGTTCCAGGTTTCTTTCTTTCTAGACAGTATTTTATCCCTGTAGAATAGTACACATCGTAGTACACAAGTCTGAGTTAAAACTGTATTTTTACAAATTCTAGTTCCTTATTTCCAGGTAGTATCTAGAGATAATATCTCAAGAGGGTATCTTTCTATGATAGCGTCTCCATATAACTCATTCTTTACCAAATGTTTATTTAGGAGCAAACCAGGTGAAGTCCATCCTGGAAGAATTATCTCCTTCGGCCTGGAGCCAAGTCTGTTCTCTATTTGAATGGAAGTCCTGTAAAACTAATGACTCTTCAGCAGTCTGTGTTGCTAGCTCTTTTCTGCATGCAATGATTCTTCCTTGAGTCAAAGAGAAGTTAAGACTGGAAGCTACAATAACGAAGAAAAGTCACCCAATGGCTGGGCAATCCGAATAACTTTCACAAAACCTGTGGGATACATCAGCTGATACGTACAGGAAGATTGGGTTTGTCCCACTTCCCTTCACATGCTGTCTCTACGCTGTAGATATTACAGCTGTTTTTTGTGCTAGGAGCCCTTCTTGTCAACAGAGAGAAATCGGTACTCCTGGGGCTGCAGGCGTATTTTACACGTCTTCTTTAGGATGGCATCAGTCAGGTCTTGGTTCCACTGAGGAAGATCTTCACTGACATCAGGTAATCCTGGGGACGTCAGAGTTGTCCTTATGCAGCAGGTTGGCGTTTACAGCTGTTTAAGGCACGTATTTTCTTGGTAGGAGTAGTATGCCATGGAACAAAGATAGAAACTACTGTAAGGAGGGGAGGGAATGAGGGGGAGAGAATTAGAGATTCAGAGAGCAAAGAGAAAAAAGTGAGAACTAAAATATTTTCACATGATCTTTGTATAATTCATGCTTCAGAAATTGTATAACAGCAGTTGGTTTGCTACAGACAAAGGAGTGTCTGTATTTTTCCAAAGCAGAAGAGCTCTACTTCCCTGGTATGGGAAGTCGTAACAATTTATTGATCATATTTATGTACTGATAGGTAGTCCCCTTTGTACTTTAACAACCACTCGGACAGAATGTGGACAGATGAAAACACCGTGAAGAAACAGTGTGAGATCCCATTTCCTGTTGATTTCATGTTCTGTTTCGGGAGCTGGATCTGTAGGACAGTGACCAGCCACCTCCTATGTCAATGTTTAGTGGAAGAATTTCAGAAGCAAAGGAAGTTACACAGATAAAGTAAGCCTAACTGCATGCCCAAAGCAAATGAGGAACACCCCCTCAGAGGTGTTCCAGAGGTATCAGAAATACGCATTGCAAGCAACACAGACGTTAACTCCAAGGTAAAGTGTGTGCTCTAAATTTAGACCAGCTCACTTTCACATTTGTTTGCTTTATATTTTCTTTGCTTGACTTACATTTACCAATATAGTACTAAATTGCCAAACAGTCCCATTACACTGTTAATATTTGCCTCTGCATTTCAATGACAGCTAAAATGCAGTGAAGAAAAAATACAATTCTTCCATGAATCAATACCGAGCTGGTGGGGAATTGCGCCACTGCCACAGAAAGTATTCATTGCCTGGTGTAAGCGAAGAGCAGGAGACACACGGAGCTACGGGTGGCCAGTGGGGAGCTGTTTCACCGTGCCCACAGGGCAGTGAGCCTTGCTGAGCCCCTGCTGCGTGTCACCCCCCAGCCAGGGTTTCCTTCCAGGGCTGCTCCGGATCTCCACACCACCTCCCTGTCCTCAGGCTGTGATTCGAGGCTCTCCAGGCTCGCTTCCCCGGTCACCTGCATGGTGATTCTTTTGCTGTGGCTGGTGTGCGTGGGGCTTTGCACCAGACCCAGTGTGCTGCTGCTGCTCAAGGTGGCAGGCTGCCGATCTGGAGCGAGGCTGCAGCCCTAATCGTTCCAGCACCGACTGGCCTCCAAAGCTTTCTCAGATTTTCCCAGCTCCTGTGTGCTGGGGTGAAGGAACAGCCCAGCATGCAGCAGCGCAGAACACCTGCCCCAAGAAGTCCTAGTGATATGCACCAGCGGGAATGAGAACAATTTGCATCAGTAATTGTAGTCAGGTGATTCTGGGGGATAGTGACTGAAGGTTCACTGCTTCACAAAGCCCACAGTGATGGCATATCCTGGAGCCAAAACTCCCGAAATTCACCTAGTGTTTTCCCTGAGAGCAAGAGCTGAAGCCCTGTGTCGTGGCCAAATTTCATCTCGGACAGATTTACATGTTTTACTTAGAAGCCCAGATGTGGCATCCCTTACACCCACAAATTAGTATGTAGTGTTAATTGTCCTGCTCTGCCCACAGGCAGCTGTACCAGTGCGGCAGTAGGTGAAGCACTCTGCCTTTTTACACAAGCTATTTTAAATTGAATTTGTTGAAGTTCCTGCAAGGGAAGGAACTGTATATTGGTAAAATACAAGTTCCTTAAAGCGAGAAGTTGGGTATTTTGAGCCGTGGCATCCTGTTTCCTGTATTGTAAATGAGAAAGAACAGGGTGACAGAAGTGCCCTTGCTGTGGTGACATGCTGCTAGGACTCCTTAGAACCAGGTCAAAAAGCTGTCATTAGCTTGCTTCAGGCTAAACCCCATCAGCTGAGTTTTGAAGAGAGGCAAAATGATTCTGTAATAGCTCAGCTGGGCATATTAGTGCGAGTCCTGACGGTGATGAGATGGCAAGCACAAGAAGGAAGCAAGGAGATATTTATTTACTTCTCCTTTCAACAGTGAAGCTTAATATTGCTATAAAGGGAGTTTTTAGGAGACCAAGCGTGAACAATCAACATTTTTAGATGATTCCCAGTTGGTTTGTTAGGAAAAAAAGAACATTTATTCTGAACTGCAGTGTTTTGGTACCTGCATGTTACAATTATTTTCATAGATTATTGACCTTGAAGATTCATAATAAAAATTACAGATAATTCAGGTTGTGATTTTTCTGTCTTTTAACTTCAAGCAACTAGCCACATTTGGAGAAAGGGATTTGAAGTTTTTTCTGGAGCAGTAGCGTAACATCCAAAAGTATGAACCTCTCTTAAAAGGTGGGTTGGAAAAGTACACTGCATAGGTGAGTTTTACTTGACAGCTTAAAAATATGGCATAAGGAATGAAGTATGCTCTTAAACAGGAGCTTTGAATTGTGTTTTGAAGCCACTAACATCTATTTGGACAAGGCAGGTTAGGAGTTAGACGGTGAAGAATGAGATTTGAGTCACCGTGCTGGGATTGTGCCCCAGGGCTCACAGTGGTGATGGAACCAGATGTTGGGCTTTGGTGCCGCTGGGCTTCAGGCAAAGGGGAGTCTGAAGGGGTGTTTCAGGAAATGCGTTCAATACGGTCAGTTCATGATTACTGAGACCTGGGCTTAGTGTTCGTGTTAATTTTGATTTTAAATTAAAGCTCCTTTGTCAGGCCTGGGATATAAGTAAACTCATTTCCTTTGGTCGTCACTCACTCCCAAGGATGCAGAGGGACCACCTCAGTTCAGGAGGAGACCTGCTCTACTTGCTTTTCCCAGCCTGTCTGATCAGCCTCTCTCCACGTGGGGCCACAGCTGCCGGCCTCTTCTCCTCCTCCTAAGAGCTACTGCAGTGTCAAGGGACAGAGAGAAGTGCATCTCTCTCCTTACTCCAAGAGTGGAAAATTAACCCTTTTGCTTCCTTGCCAGGCAAAGTGCAGTTGCACCTAATCACAGCGATGCACAGACCTCCTAGTGCATTTGCTTTACTTCACACAACGCTGTAATTGAGTGAAGGCTCTGAACAGCTTTGATGTCTTTAATTTACCAAGGTGATCAGAAAGCAGGTGGGGTATTGTTCAAGAATTCCAGTTATGACTAAGTACAATAATTATGTGTTTTGGTGCTGTAAACATGTTTTAATTATTATGAATTAATATAAGTTGAAACTACCAAAATCTAGTGAAAAGCTGCGTAAATGCATTTCTTGCTCTGTAGTCTGTATGCTGCAGCTCATGAGAGGAAGGCACCTGAAATCTAGCGTAGCAGTGAGGAGGCTCGAGTGCGGCACAGATTTTCTGTATCTTAGACAATCCATTTACTCCCACTGTCCCTCGTTTCTTCTCATGTTGCTTGCCAATTTGTAAAATACACTGGGAGTAGCAAAGTGCTTTGATCTATTTATTTAGAAGGAATGATTTGGAGCAGAGATCACTTTTTACTGTGTATCCTGGAAGCCCCTTGAAAGCCCCTGGAACCACCCTTGAAACTCCCTTCTCTATGCTCCAGATAAGCAAACACCCACAATATGATATTCCAAGAGGATGGCATTTCAGCAGGTGACACTGCACACCCTTAAATAAAATATGGCAGCTTTCCATATGTCACCTTTATAGAGGTAATCTAATTAGATTAGAATTCATTATGGATACGCGGGTTACACAGCACAGCCATTGCCAAGACTGCATAACCCAATCTCTCATGTTGCCAGAAGAAAAGGAGCCAAGCAGTTAACAGCACGGTGGTTGTTAGACGGTGTTGCCCAAAACCAAACTCTTGGGGAAATTAAGAAGAAATCACTTTCACAAATGACTTGTGCTTATTTATATTAGTACCATCATAATCTTCCAAAGAAGAAAAATACGATTGGAGAATAACTCACCAGAAGAATACACAGGGATCTTTGTACTTTGAACAGTGAAGAAGAGGCTTGTTAGATTTCAGAAAACAGAAAGAAACCTTAAGTTATCTGAATGCAGTTATTAATTATTTAAATTTTTAATGAAAAGTGTTTTTAAAAGCCAACATGAGCTGTCTCACGCAAATTGATTTCTTAAAACGTTTAAAGTCATTTGGATGCTTCACTTTTGTCTGTGATGTTTCTTCCTTTTATTCCCACCGCACCTTCTCCTCTGCCTGCGCAGATCAGAGTAGCTGCCTTCTGCAGAACAGCAATCTCATTTTGTTTACCTTGTGTTTCAAAGAGAATTGAACAAGCCCAGGATTCACTTTCTCTAAACAAATACTGGCAAGACAAAGGTATCACAGCCATTCTAGGGACAAGAGGTTTGTTGAGATGGAGAACAGTAAAGACTGGCAAGAAAAAAACAGCGCGTATTTATCTGAAAAAATAAAGTTAATCCTTTTCTCATCCTCATTTTCTTTGCTTTTGAGATAGCTCTCCTTTTTCATTTAAGTTTCAGAGTTTTTCAGCTAAAGGAAGCGAGAAACCGAGGTATTTTCTTTGTTCCTGTCAAGTAGCTTGAACAGTTTGAGAACAGAAACCAGTCAGAGCAGTGTGATTAGCATAGCCAATTGGGGGGATTTGCATATTCACAAGCCGGCTATCGAGAAATAATTCTGCAGAGATAAGGCAAGTGTGGCAATGCCTGTCTGCCAATCAGAGCACCTTGGCTCCCGTCCTATGTGGTAACCGAGAAACAGCCACAGAGTGATTCCGCAGACTGGGCAGCCCGAGCCAACCCAGGTGCTGGCACCGCACAGCTGGGGAAGAACGTGCATTTGTACGGCAGTAGCGGCACGATTCCCCGGCACACCAGAAAAGGTTAATCGAAAATCCATTCACCTAAAATGCAACAGCATCTGTCAAATGAGTTTGTTTTTCCAAGTTTCACTGCAGCTACAACTTGTGCTAATCGCCACTTTCAGTGGCCCAACCTCATCAGGAGTTTGAGGGACTTGGGTTTTAATGAGATGGCAGCTGGCCAAGGACTGAGCGCCTTGCCGGCCCTCCTGCCCTTCAGCTCAGCCAGTGGCCCCGGGGCATGGCGGGGTGCTAGATGCTGCACTACCAAGGTGCAGAAAGTGAGCTTTCTGCAAGGGCCTGAAGGATGGGTGATAAAGCTCTGCTTTCTCCTGCTCCAAAAGGCCTTTCGCCAGGGTGTTATCCAAGGACCAGGCAAGAAAGCAAACAGCCCTTCAGGAGACCTTGTAGACTCGGCTGGATGACAAATTGGGGCAGATGATCACAGCAGCTTTATTATCGCTGAAAGTGAAAAATCACCTTGTATGCTACAGCGACAACAATCCGTGCTCCATCTCAATGTTCCTCTGGCTCCCACCACTTGTCATGTCCTACCAACACCATCACCCCAAGTGTTCAGGTGAACATGACTGTGGCTGAGAGAGTGGCGCACAGAGCCAGCTGCCACCCTGCCCCAGGTAATCTGCATCTTCAGGATGCTCTGTTTTCTCACCGAGGGGCTGACAAGTGATTTGCCGCAGTGTGCAGCATTCACACGTGCTGATTTTAGAAAGAAATACAGTGATTTCCACCCTTAGTGCTCTTGACTCCCCTTTGGTGCTGAGGGCTGAAGTTGTGGTGGGCAATTGCAACAAATTGGGTCAGGATGGACTCCCCAGAGCCTTCTTCCAGGCACAACTACACAGACTACATTCACTTTCAAACCTGCTAAGGGAAAGGCAACAACACAAAAATTAATTTGTGGTACTCACTCCTACAAGATACCGAGGAAAACATAACAAAATCGCTAAAATTAGACCATTACGCAAATGGCAAATTTATAAACTGGTATCATATCCACCAGGGTGAAGACTATGAGCTACCAACCTCCACGCCACAAAGAGGCATCAAGCGCGTTTCGTTGGGGAGAAATGTCTCCCTTCAGGAAGTAACATTTTTTTCTACGATGGTGATTATCCATGATAGGGATTTTATACCTGTGTGTCTGGAATACTCATTGATGGTTTGTCTAGTCTGGTAACCTATGTAAGACTTTTGTTTTAATGGTCTCAGTCTATGAGTATCCACAATTTTCTCTTTCTTTCCTATCTCCTTTGTGGCACCAG
Organism: Buceros rhinoceros silvestris; assembly: GCF_000710305.1. Classification (NCBI taxonomy): domain Eukaryota; kingdom Metazoa; phylum Chordata; class Aves; order Bucerotiformes; family Bucerotidae; genus Buceros; species Buceros rhinoceros. The sequence goes on along the minus strand of NW_010419519.1, from coordinate 36,828 downwards.
CTCTTTATTAGAAAGTTAATAAACTTTGTGTATGTTCTAAAGATAATATTGAAAACTGCAAAATTGTGTTCTGCATTTTATAATTGCTGTGGAAAAAAGGGGGAGATCTAATCCTATTGGGCCTTCTCTCTCTTTTGCTTTCTTTCTCCCTTTTTCCCTTTTGATGGTAAGCAGCAAATTTTAATTAGGTTCATTTCCACAATTCAGTCATGCATATGTAATCTTCGTTCACACTTTTATAAAGTAAAATTAAGTGAAAGAAATTGGGTAATAATAGAAAGCTTGTCTGAGCAGAACAAATGTGAATTATCAAACATAAGGAAAGATGACTGGGACTACAGGGCTTGAAGTTGTGCAAGGTTTGAGGTGATTTTTCTGAAACAGGAGTGCATAAATAATGCATAGAAACAGGTGCTGATTATCCTCTTTTGGGCCTCTTTTGTTCATTATATACTTGGGCTGCTGAGGTACAGCGATAACCACTGAATGTGAGGAGACTGCTTAATAACAGCTTTCTAATGTTTCTCTTTCATCATGAACTGGAAGTGTCACATGAGCTTGTCTTGTTAATAAAAATCACTTTGTGAACCCGGTGTTCTTAGATTTGGTATTGGAGCAGCTCACTGTGCTGGGCCTCTCTCTTGATTACAGCTGCAAAAGCTGTTCTGCTGTTTTGCATTGTAATGTAAAGGTTTCTTAATCCATATACACATCCTCTAATTAAATGTTTCCAGGGGTTACCTTGGGAGCCTTCAGTGCTATGGTTTGAAACCAAAACTAAAGAGTGCGTTAAATTCATTCCCCCTGGGGGGACGCAGGAGGAGGAAGTACATTTTCGTCCCCTGCTACTCCGGATTATTTGAAAGCATAAGCATGATCAGATTTACTAACTTCATTATTTTTGTTATCTAACATGAGAAGATGGAAATTTAAAGGGAGACAATTGATGTGCCTAAACCTAGAGTTCATCTCATTTTATAACTTCTGAGGAGACTCTTTAAACAGCAATTTTAAGAAGCTACCAGTTTATCAGCAGCAACAAAAAACCAGAACCTCCTGGTGATGTAAATCAGCCTGTGGCTGCACAAGCTGCGTAACAAACACTGCTGCAGCAGATGCCGAGGTCTTCATGAAAGCGAATGTAAAGTAGTGAAGCATGCTGGAATTGTCACACAGAGAAGTCCAGTCTGAAGCCCAGTTAACGTTAAACTCACGAGCAGGTTCTTTCTCTTCAGTACCCGTGCACACACTCAGCCTGACCCCACCAACCTAACACCAACGGCTTTAGGAGAAACGCCTCCCTGAGAAGGAACTCCTACCACAGGAAGTGAATTTCAAGACATGGGTGACTTGCCGTTGTTTTTTTTTCACCTCCCAAATCTGATTTGCTGCTTGGTGACTAGGGTTAGCCAAGAATTAGGTTAATGGTTAACAGAGCACCTGTAATCGCACAGAAAGTCTGACTTCCTCCTCTTGGCTGAGACCAAAGCTGCCTTTGCTAGCAGAGGGAGAGGCAGGCATTGAAAGCAGAGCACCTCACGCTGCAAAGGGCTGGAGAACAGCAGCTTCAGCCAGTAGAGAAAGGAGGAGGAAAATCCAAAAGGAGCAAGAGGTGTTTGCTGTAGAGATAGGTAAGAGCTGAAATACTTCTCCGCTTGGCTTATTGGTGGCTGTTGCTAACAAAACCCGCAGGTGTGGCTAGTTGAGACACGCTCGTTGTGCCTGACTACTCTGACCTGTGCGTCTCGGGGAGAGGGCAAAGTGAGGAAGGATCTATTCGCTGTGAATTTGAACGTCAGAGAGGGCTAGAAGGCTCTTCCTCCCTCTTCCCAGGGGCCGCTCATGGCAGCACAAACATCTCCTTCAGACTGTTCTCATCTCATTGACCACAGCCACATCCCTGAGTTTGAGGTGTCTCTTTGGATCAAGATCACTTTGGCCTTTGCATACATCTGCATCTTTGTTGCGGGCATCTTGGGGAACAGCATCACCATCAAGGCCACCAGGATCCTGCAGAAGAAAGGCTACCTGCAGAAGGAGGTCACAGACCACATGGTGAGCCTGGCCTGCTCAGACCTGCTGGTCATCCTGCTGGGCATGCCTATGGAGTTCTTCAGCGCCATCTGGAGCCCCTTTTCCACCCCCAACGGCAACACAGCTTGCAAGCTCTACTACTTCCTATTTGAAGCCTGCAGTTATGCCACTGTGCTGCATGTTGCCACTCTCAGCTTTGAGAGGTACGTGGCTATCTGCCACCCCTTTAAGTTCAAGGCTCTCTCTGGACCCCGCACAGTGAAGCTGCTCATTGCCTTTGTCTGGGGGACATCTGTCATAGTGGCTCTGCCCCTGCTCTTTGCCATGGGCACAGAATATCCCCTGGAAGCCATTGAGGGCTACCAAGGTGTGACTGCCTGCATCAGGCCTACACCCAGGCACCACTTCCCTGAGCTGAAGTACAACACGACCATCTGCACCAGCCTCTCCTCCAAGTGGACTGTCTTTCAGGCCAGCATTTTCAGCGCGTTCGCTGTATACATCATAGTGCTGGGGTCTGTGGCCTTCATGTGCCGCAGCATGATGAAAACCCTGATGATCCACAAGGAAGGAACTGTGGCAGTGAAGGGTGGATTAAGACACCAGGAGCAGTACCTAAGAAAAAATGAAAGCTCGGAGGGCAAGAGCTCCAGGAGGCAGATCACTTTATTCCTAGGTAAGAGCCCTGTCCTACTCTGCCTTTGCCTCCCCTCCCCTGCCCCACATGAGAAGGAAACCCAGAAGCCTCTGTTTTATCTCTCCAAGTTCCTCTAAATGGGGGGTGTATGGTTTGATACAGGCGCACAATGAGGAAGGGGGGTTGGTTTGTGATTATATATTTTAAGAAACCTGATTTCCCTATATGGTTTTTACTCACTTCTTTTTTGTCTTTAGAACAGAAAAGAAAAATTAATTTACTGTCTGTTACTTATGTTGTTTTATTATTCTGTGTGCCTATGCAGCAATATGGGTAGCAGGGTGTTGCTGCTTGACCTTTGGGGTAGCAACAGGCAACGGTTGCCTGGATGTGAAGTAGCTCTTCTTGCATGTTTTGCCGTTAAATTAGAAATATGTGCATGTTCAGCAAGGCTCTTGATAGGAGGGAAGACTGTCTTGCAAGATCTGAAGCTTGTTGCGCTCCAAAGGCACGTCCCATCCAAAGCGGATTGTGTTAGTTAAGGATGCTCCCTGGAGGGCACTCATTTAGCTTCAGCAGTTGTGGCTGTCTTGCATCTGGGTGTTAAGAGAGCAGGGCTGGAGAGTTGATTTGGTCTTGCAAATTGCTGTTGCCCTCTTGAGTTTTTTTTCCTGGTTTTATGTGAAGGCCTATAACCGTGGAATTATGTTTGATTCCGATCTCTCTCGCCACATTCGTCAGATAAAAACTAATCAAGCTGTCATTTCACCAACTTGGAATCTTTCCGGGCTGTGATCCATGTAGTCTTCACATTTGTTGATGCTCTTAGAGACGCCCTTAATCATGCCCTGGCTGCATTACTGGTAGTTCTTGTTTTGTTGGGTTGCTTAATATGCTACTGGAGATAATAAATGAACCATCTAGAGCATGAATGTGCAGTAGACCTAGTATTTCCGTGTTGCTTTTTGGTGCTCTGCTTGATATTGCAGAGGGGGAATTGAAACTCCTGGGTCTGTCTACTTCTACAACTTTAAGCAGATTAGCTTTTTTATGACTTCTTCTTTCCCCCCGCCCCGCCGCCCCCGAGCATCCTCTACCTAGCCCTGCTTTTGCCATGGTCTATATCTGAGATGTGAAGCTGCAGGGTAAGGAGCCCAGGGTGCACCCAGCCCCTTTTTTGCTGCACTTGTGTTAGAGCTGGGAACACGGTAAAACCCTGTTGTATAAGCAAGGCACAGGACTGAAACGTTTGGGGAAAGGGTGGAGCTGCACCAGCAGAGAGGGTGAGGAAGGCTTCAAATGGGAGATGTGACATGCCAGGCTGTGCAGGGCTCTTCCTCATGCTCAGAGCGTACATCTAATGAAATCATCTCCTCACCCAAGGTGTCTGTTAGTCTGGGGTGAGAGACCCCATCTCTGCGTGGTTAGAGGGGCTCTTGGATTCCTTATTGCTCTGAAAGTACTGATTTCTGGGGTAGAGGCTTAGCAGCTGATCCTAACTACAGCATGTTGCACAAAGCAGAGGAGGAAGATAGGGCTCTGCTCCTTGCGCGAAGTGGAACTGTGGGATCCTTGAATGCCTGTGGATCTCTTTCCCCTTGTAAATTATCACCCACAGCTACATTAAAGCCCGGTCTAAGATCCAAATCCGTTAGCAAGTTGAGAGGTGAAGGTAAATTGCCATGGCTTTTCTTCTCCTACTTCATGACCGTTCTTGCTCGGCAGTGGTCTAGCGTGGAATAGGGCAGCCCTAGGGCCGCTGGCAGGAGCGGTAGAGAGCTAAATGAAAGCGATCGCCTTGTCCTTCATCTTAAGGGAATTTGCCACCAGTACCTGACACTTCCTCCGTGCTCTCAGCTTTCCGGAGCCAGGAGATACTTCCGTGAATTCACCAAAATTATTTCAGTGCCAAGACTCTTAGCACGATTCTTGCTATTTTACGCGGGTTGTGAAATAAATTAATAAACTGAGGAGGAAGAAACTGTGGCCTGCGTCCCTGAGAACAATACAAAACAATTTAATTTGGAGATTTCATAAGAGTGATGCTTTAGGGCAGTTTTAATCCAGAAGAAATGAGCATATAAATTGTTTACAAATCGCTGAATTTAAATATAGTGATTTAGATTTGTTTTTCATTTAACAGATGGGTCAAATTAAAACAAATACTTGTGCATTCCCAACATATTTCATTTTTAATGTGAAATGTAAATGACAGTATATAGCATGATGTCTCTGAACATCTAACAGCAATAAAAACAATTTACTATTTTCTTCCAGTTGTAAAAGTGATAAGTTTTATAAAATGGAGATTAAATTCATAAATCTCCTGACGATGAGAAAAAGCTAAGTAGAAGATGACACAAGAGGAACTGATGCTTTTTTTAGTGTCGTGTTATTGTGTGGCACTGGAGAAAATTAATAAAAATGAATTGTAAATGTTGGAAGTGAAAGACTGCTTGCCATGGGTAGTACTGACACTTGCAGGACGTGCTCCGGACGGAGTGACGCTGCTGCTGTGACGGAGGATGAAGGTGACAAGGGGTCAAGCGAGGAGAGCACTACCGTGCGGAGCTGAGGGCAGGCTGAGCTCACGTGAGGAAGAGCTTTTGTCCAAGGAAGGCATATGTAGGGTTCAGATCTTTTGGCTTTAAGCCCAGACGGTCTGGTTGGGGGTTTGAAGTCCTTATGTAGAGATGTCAGTTCCTGCTGTTTCTGGCTACCTCACTCTGCGCACGGTGCAGAGGAAGAACTGGCCCACCAGCTGCAGTAACAACTCCATGCTTGGTGTTGGCGAGTGGGTACTTCCAGGAGCTATTCAGCTGGAATTTTGGTAGATCTGGCCCGGTGGAGGAACGCAGGTTTGTCCTAGTATTTTGGAGAAAATCAATTCTGATTTTATAAAGTAGGCCATGCACTGCTCTTCCTTCCAACTTCCTTCCCACTATTGCTGTTGGCTTCAAGAAAAACACGATAGCACATGTGAGTCTCTGCTTATTGCTCCTGCTCATGAAATCGGGCATTTTGTGCTTTTGGATAGACTGGGGCATAATTCCTGCAATCTTGGTATGTGTGATTTGCTTAATCATCTTCTGAGTCATGTGGTAAAACTCCACTGCCTGCAGTGGGTCAGCCCATCCCTGAGCAGCGGAGATCACACTGTGGGCGTTACCTGTGTGTGCTGCTGTGAAAGCAGCTTTGCTCATGTTGGGACAGCAGATTTTTCTTCCAGTGAAGGTCTGCATGGGTCTGTCTGAGTGTGGCCTGTCATGAAGAGCAGGGAAAATATAGATGAACTTAATTTTTTGAGTGGTTCATAGCAGCATTTATTAATAGAGGTTTCTCCACTCCCAGCAGCATAAACCGGATAGCTGGAACACTTGTCTGATGGCACTTTGAAGAAGTGCAAGCTTTGAACAGTATTTAAAACCTCCTAATGCTTGACCCACCCCGACAGGGATTGATTCAGTCTTTGTGGCTCTCTGATCTTGTGTTTCTGCTGTGCCTGTAAAGGGCAGGGCAGTGATCAGAGGGCTACCTAAAGGGTCACGAGGTGCTGCTGGGGACCTCTTGCTGCTCTAACACTTGAGCTGAGCCCCCTAACACCATAGGAGTGAGCTCTCAAGAAAGGGTGAGTGGAGACTAATACGTATTACATATACATTATAATGGGGTTATGGCAAACAAAGGAGGAGAACGGGAGAATGTAGCAGGAAGATCCTGCAAAAGAGACACCCAGTGAGTGCAGGAACTATACATGTTACAAAAAGAAGGCACTTCCACAGCTGAACCTATGTACGTAAAAGTCTTTAGGCAGTGTTACCAGATGGCCTGCTCACTGGGAAAGGGGAGCAGTGTGGGACAAGTCTCCACGCAAGCCGCTGGTGGGGTGGTCCGTGGCACCAGTGGCTCCATGCCGACAGTGCCTGCTTGCTGGCCATGGCCGCGTCCTTCTCAAAGGCAGGCGTATGGACTAGATCTGATGGACCTGAACTTGTACTCTACAATGAAGTGAGTTTTGACTACACCAGGTGAAGAATGTATTGCTTCTAAAGATTGTGTTACATTTCCCTTGGCAGCTTCCATTTTGTGCTCCTGCAAAAAGCCTTAATTATTTTGTATAAAGCAGCCTCAGGCCTGCCATAGTAAATATGATAGAATAAAAAAGTGCTGTAGTGTTGCTACATCCTCTGCTTTCCTTTGTATGCTCTTCCAGTTTGCCCTTTGGAGCAATGCTCCTCTGTTTGCACGGGGCTGCTAGGCACTGTGGGTGCTTTGCTGTTTGCCGGACGGCATCCGGGCAGTGCCTCTCTGTCTCCTGACTGTGATGAAACAAACATCCATCCATCCATCTTGAGCTCCTCCTTCCAGAAAAGAGAAGCATCAAAGTAACTTGGCTGCTGTGAAAGTGTTGAGGTGGGTGCATTAAAGCACTGCTGTAACTGCAGCAGCTGGCAAGAGCCGGATCTTCAGATGGACCTACCTAACTGTAGATCCTGCTGGTACCAGCCCTGCACCATCAGAGTCCCTGTGCTGAGCAGGACAGATAATTCTCTCCGTTGTCTCTTTCCCATCACTACAGAACTGCAGCTTTTCTGCTTTTGGACCTTCTGATGTAAGATGAATTTTACCTACTTGCCTGGACAGCAAATATCCTACAGCTTCTTTAATGAGAGGGGAGGGAATTGCCTACCATAATCTATGGCCGTGTTCCCATCTGAGCAGGGCAGTGTGGTGGGGGGGTGCTTTTATTTTGCTTTGGTCTACATTTCAGTGTGTCAAATCTACTGTCTTCAGGTGGACACTCAGTATCAGTGATGGTTTCATGTGATGTGATATGGTACAGGTAGCTTCAGTTCTGCTCTGCTGTATGGAGCAATCAGCTAGAGGCTTTACAGAGACTCTGGTAAGTGCCATAGAAGGAAAGAGAGTCCCTGTTTCTAAATCCAAATAAAATGAGCAAAAGGGAAGGGCTGGAAAAGCTAGACAGAAAAAGGTCAGTGATCTGACCAAGGCTGCAAGTGCTATGGAGAGTCACAAATGTGTCTGCTGAATCCTGTGCTAGCGCCCTGTCTGCTGGGCTGCCTGGCATCTCTCCTGCCACTGTTTTGATGGCAACTGTTAAAACAATGCCAGGCTATTCTATAACGATGCCAATGCCACTGTAAGCACCGTGAACACGGCCATAAGCTAAAGCTACATAAAAACAAGTCAGAAAATAAAAAGCCTTCTTAGAACTTAAGATGACA
>NW_010419519.1:14427-28803 GCF_000710305.1 Buceros rhinoceros silvestris | reverse complement strand
CCCCCCATATACTAGTGCTGGCAGAGTAATGTTTTGCTCATAATAAAAGTATTCTGTGTAGAAATGGCGTTTCCAGAGATCACCAAGGAAATGTATTTCATAAGGCACTTGGCAAATAGGTTTTCAGGAGGCAGATTATTTCAGGTAGTTGTGAAAAATACATGGTTGTCATCTAGAGATGGCTCAGGCACAGTATAACTTGACAATAGCAGGACTTCTGTTACAGGAAAATTAGATGCTTCTTCAGCAGATGGAAATTGGCTGGGTTTTTCCTAACTGGAAAAGGTAAAGCTTAGGGATAGAACAAAACCTGAAAGGATAACCTAATTGATTATATTCCAGACCACAGCTCCCGCCCATGTTCTTTACATTTGGCTTCATTGACTCCTCTTGGTTCATTTCTTTAATCATTCCACTCAGCTGCCTCTCTTCAGAGACTTTGTTGGAGAGGTGCCTGAAGATAAATACATTGTAGGCTGGATGTGATTTTCATCTCTGTGTTTTATATGATGTCTCCATCCATGTATTTCCCTGAGCAGGGCTTCAAATTACAAAAGACAAGTAGACTGAAGGCACTGAAATGGGTAGCAGGGGCTGAGCAGCGAACGTGAAACACTTAGACCAACAGACCGGGGTGTGGCCCCTCAGCTGAATGGGTCACCCACCCTCTGCCACTAGTAAGACTTTTCTTTTAGGTGCTGCTTTCTGAAAAAGAGACAAAAGCAATAGATTTACCTACTGGTGTTCAGGAGTTCTCCTCTCAGCAAAAGTATTACCCTGGTGTCGATGGCCAGCTCAATCAATACTGGATGCTGGCAGCACAAAACCGAAGCTCAGCTATTCAACGGATGACAATGGAAAGGCTGCGTTCAGGGACCGTGGCTTCTTGGGGCAATTGCGTACAACCAACCTCTTCTAAAGAGCTGTGGGAATTCTGTAGGTTTTAAAAAAAGTACAAAGCCACAGTAAAGACTCCAAGCAAACTTTCAAAATCCAGATAACTGTACGTTCAGGTTTTCCACGCTGCAATTTAAAAATGAACATAAACAGAAAACAGCATAATTTTTCCCCCTCTTGTACAGAAAGCAATTTATCTACTCCTGCTTTTAACTGGACTCATGTAACAAAAGATTCTGTTTTTGGCTTAAGTCTTCCTTTCCTCCTACACCAAAGGATGGAAAAATGGTACAGGCAGAAAAAGAATGGAAGAATAGGGACTAATTGAGGCCAGCACCCCCAGGGTATTTAAGACTTTTGTAGTTTTAATGGAAAAATCAATGTGTGATTACACTTTGCATTAGAGTACTTAAAAATTGCTTCAGCATGAAGAGTCTGCAGCTTTAAAAACAACCTAACCCTGCAAATAGTGTAGTCAGAGAGCCAAATCCACTGCTAGGGTAATCCACATTTCTCCATATAGGACACCCTGGCAGATATGGTCTCTGTGGACACGTGACTACCATCCTTGCTTCTGTGCAGGAGAAGCCCGCGAGGACAATGATTGCTTTACTGGTGCTTAGTGAAAATCGCAGCCTTGCGATTCACCTGGTCTGACAGCGAGCTATAGGTCCTGATGTGCTGCTTCATCCTAGCTCATCCTGTGGCAGGCGCAGCACAAGTATCTTTCCACTTCTTTATACTCTACCTTCTGTGTTGTCCAGAGACTAAGTGGACTGCAGAGATTTCTTAAGTATTTCTGCCCTATACTTGCCTCTGCCCAAAGTCTTTAAGCCTCACTAAAGACCATTATGGCGCTGGCCTTAAACTTAGTTTTATTAATCTGTCTCTTTCTCTCTTAGAAGCTGTAGACAATAAAACTGCTGGCCCTTGGTTCTTCCAGCACCCCTAGGTATACTAGGCTGAGAGAAGGAAGGAGGGAGGCGTAGCAACATCCCTTGCTGTGACAGTGTGAACCAAGAAACAGGGAGGGGGCTGCTGCCTTTGGGGAGCTGAGGTCTGGCTGTGTCATCTCAGCTTCTGAAAAGCACGCTCGGTATCATGGCAAATCCTCTCTAGGACATGTTTTCTTACAAGTAGAAGCTTTGGAAGCTGTCTTTTTTTTTTAAAGCGAGGATAAGAAAGCAGGAGGATTTATTTCTGTCGAAGTGGAGAAATACAGAAGTTGCTCCAGGTACGAAATGAATTGAGGAAGACAGCCCTCAGAGGGAGCACAGCAGCCCTACGTTAAGTAACCCTGTGCCATCAACACCGGTCTAGCGCCCTCATTCTTTGGTCAAGAGACTATTGTCTCAAGCATTAATTTTCCAGTTTCTCCGTTCTCTTTCTCTTCTGAGCCAGGCCCTATCTCAAATTTAGATTGTTCATGCAATTCCCCAGTTTCAGGGACTCATCTATGGCAAGCTCACAGGTGATTTATTGAAGTCTTCACCAGTGAAAACTAAATGCATTATCTATTCCTCTATTGTTTCATATTCAAATTACACCACATTTCACAAAATTAAACCTTTTGTTTTCCTAGCTGTTGTTAAGACCATTATCTTTAAACAATGATTGCTACCCTATGAATTTGAATGGAAGAGAACTTTAATATATGAGCATTTATTAGTAATGCAGAGCTTTCAGTTTTATCCTACATAACTTCTTTGTTTTCTGAAAGCAACATTTGTGTTAGAAACTGAGAACCATCCAACTGCCAACCAAGAGGTTAAAGATTATTTTCTTCCCTGTCATTGTTGCAAATTTGACTGGATAGGTAGTACAGTTGAAAAACTAGTAAGAAATCTTTAAATTATGTTTTCCACTGAAGATAAGATTTCAATTTACATGTGGCAAAATGTGCTGTAGCAGTTTTTTAATCCTTTTTTGAGGGTATCATAAGCATGTTTATGCTGCTAGGTGCCAGCCCTATACTCAAGTGAGAAAGCAGTTATCCTGATCTCTGCTGTGAATGCATGAGTAATACCAAGGTCAAAATATTATGGATTAAATGAGTCTGCCAAGAACCTCTTAATTGTATAAATAGTGACTTACAAGGAAAGGTGAACCTGAGAAAGAGGTCTGGTATTATGATGAACTAACTTTTCTTGTTTCCCTTTAAGCTCTTTTTAGGCCTCTGGTTGCTGCATTTAATTCTCTCTCAAAAGCACTTAATATGTTTGTTCTTATGACTTTTAAAAAGGAGGTATTTAAGTTCAAAGTGCAGCTTAAGGGGTTAGAACTGGGGATCTCTCTGACAGCAAGTGAGTGCTTGTAACAGAAACATGTAGAGAGAGTTCTGTGAGCACTCAAACACTTGATGTCCACCTGCAAACAGGTGCATGTACGTAATAATTGCCAGGAAACTCAACTTCACTCATGAGTATCAAGAACCCAGGCACAGAGGTTCATTTGAGACGATAACATTGCTTAGCTACCCATCCTTGTCCTCACTCCTTGTAAATGCGTTCTTTTCTCAGGTTTTATTAGGTAGGACCTGCACAGATAGTCAGGCAGCTATTCTGCTCCAGTGTCTAGCTGAACCCTGCAAAAGAGCTCAGATCCAGCCCCTTTCAGAGCGTAGTCTAAATATTTAGTCCCGGTTCATACAGCATTTCTGCAAACTCACCTCATTTTGCTCCTCCATGTAATTTTGCCAGCTTGCTTTTTCTTGATCGTAATGATTGTCTTGCGTAGCTGAAAGAGGGGCTGCCTCACGCTCAGTCTTTTATTTTAGTGGTATCTCTAGCATGTTGCTGCTTGAGGTGATTTTGATTTGAAGAAATATTAGAAGATGTCCTGATTGCTCCTTCCTAGGAAAATCTCTGGAGTTCTGTACATATGTACTCCTTCTATTAAACTGCAACAACTACAATTATTCCAGCACTTTTTCCGTAAAGCATAAAATTTAAATTGTGGAACTTATTGTTGTGGAGGCCAAATGTAAAAGTGGGCTCCAAAAGAGATTAAATGTAACCTTGAAGGATAGTGCTGTCAGGAACAAGATATAATCTCCACTTTCGAAAGTCTTGATATTGCTGAGTACCAAAAACTCGGTGTGATAATGCAGGAAAATCCCTCTATGATTTTTCCTTCTCCCACAGATGTCTGTGTGGGATGAGAGAACGGGCAGATGGGTCTGAGGTCTGTTCCAGTGTGTCCGCTCTTAAGCGGGAACTTTCCATGTATGCCAAAACAGGCAAGTCGTCAGTTTGCCTTCAGCCAGGTACAGGATCATGAGCTTTTAATATGGAAGAACAAGAAGTCTGAATAACAAAAAGTATGATTGGACGAGAAAAAAAAGCTATTAAAATGCCCTCCCTCGAATTTTGGTTATTTTTTTCCTACACTCCTCTGCCCTCCTTGACATAAATTTTTCAAGAAAAAAATTGTATATATTATTGAGTTTTTTTATCTCTCTCTCTCTGTGCCAAAATGTACCTCATCTGATAAGCTCCAATATTTGTCGATTTTTTTTTTTTTATTTCTGTGCCTCATATTCTGTTTCTCCAATAAAGACAACTTTTGAGCTCCCTGATTTTGAAATTAAAACTGAGCTCAAACTTGTCCCTTAAGGGCATTAAGAATGAAGGTTCTCACCAACTGAGTCTCTTAGTAATGCTGAAGGATATCTATAGAAGAGAAGTTCTTGAAAGTGCTATGACCGAGCCAACAATCAGAATTAATCTTTGAAGGTAACTAAAGATTGCAGTACCTCAGCAGTAACATACAGAGGTTCAAACAGTCTGTCTTGTGGGCACGATGTTAATATGTCGGGATTTAACCGTTAGATAAGAACTAACTTGGTATGACGAAGGACAAACAGAAGTCAAAAGCAGGCGAGCACTCTGCTCAAGTTTGCTTTTGCTCTTCAGACAGTGAAATTGCTAAAAGCCTTCTGACTTTCTGTCACAAGTTTATTCAACCGGTCTTTCTGATCGGCTGAAATAAATGCAGGTCTAAAAGGGTGGAATGGGTTGTCACAGGTGTTTAAAAGATTGTATTTAAGAGATCTTTTTGTCTTGAAAGCTGACATACCTAAATTCTAGTGGTAGATGGCATCAACTCCTGCCAAAATGCGTAAAAAGCATCAGTTGGTATTTGCAGATGTACTCGTACCTTTCCAAATTTTGAACGATTATGCTAGTGGGGTAACTCAGCTCCTGAAGTATAATGGATTAAAATGTATCTTCTATCGAACTTTTGAAAAAATGCAGTATCTAACTACCCATGTCAAAGTTGGAGAAAAGGGCAGCTGAGATGACTGGAGAACGGGGAGACAAGCCCTCAACAGAAGCTAAAGCGAGGTTGTATTGTTTAGCGTAGCAAAATGAAGCATACGGCTGGCTTTGAGCTGTCTGTAAGTACAGTGGGGTGGTGAGTACCAAGGAAAGAGGAAGATCTTGTAACCTGGCTTGAAGATCTTGCAAAACTGATTCAATAACAGCCATGTGCAGAGTGACTCCGTGTACAATCCATCAGAGTGACTCCGCATACGATCTGTCTGATCTCACTGTGCAATGAGTTAAGCTTAGCAGTCTTGCTGTGCATCTTCAGAATCTGCCCAGGGTGTCCAGCCTGTTTAAGTTAAGTCTTATGCCAAGGAGTTTGCAATTGCCTTCGTTTCAGTTGTAGGACCAAGGACCTTCCCCCCAGCATGCACAAATCTTTCTCTTCAGCTTGGAGTCTGAAAGTTTTAGTACTCTTGATTAATTTTGAATCTATAGAGCTTTAAATCCATGCTGAATATGGATTTGCTAATGCAGTCTGTAAAAAAACCCAAAAAACCAAAAAAACCCCAAAAACCAAAACAACCTCACAAAAACCAAACCAACAGCAATAGAGAAGCAATACAAGAGTGTTCTTCTGAAACTGCTGGTCTGGTGGGTACGAAGGGCCATCACCCCTCAGCTGAAGCTGGAACAGTCTCTGAGCAAAGCCAGAGCAGATCTGATCTCTCTGTGCCTGTGGAGGTTTGAGAGCATGTAACTCTTTTCTCTTTCAGTGCTTCTCCTGTGCCCTTTCTTAAAAGATTTTCCCCACCTAGTGTACTTGGAGTCTTGGGAGTTCATCGACAAAAGTCAATGCCTGGAGTTTGAAACTTTCCACTGGCTTGCTTCCCTTTGCTTTTCCTATTCTTGCTCACATCACGTCTACTGAATTCTAAAAAGCTTTTTGATAGAGACTTGAAATTCAAATGTCTGCTTTCTGTTTGTCTTCTGGTCCAAGCCAACACTTAAGTGTGTTCTTTTCTATTATAAAGAGCATATTGACAATTTAGGAAACATTGTCCTGCAGTGCAAATGCTCTGATATTACAAAATATTGCAGTGTTCTCTGCCTTGATCTAAATGATGGCATTGGCACAAGATCTAATAGGTCTATAGGGGCCATGAATGAGTACAGACAGAAATGAGAAAATTTCTAATCATGAGAAGGACATGTTCAGGGACAGCCTTCCACGTAGAGAGCTGGACCAAACCAGTTCAGTTTCTGGGGTAGAATACGTGATCATTTCTGCAAGTCCATGATGTGGTTGCCTATGCTGGTACTGGAGGCACGTCTGGTCATAAAGCCCCGGCCTCCGCTGGGTTGGAAGGAAGAGGTTATGGTTATTGTTCCTTGGTGTGGCTCTGTGTGTCCCCATATCCTCCTTTGGGATACGGGTGCTGAACTGGCAAAGAAAGTTCAACAAGCTTACACGAGCTGTATGTTTTCTTGGCACGTACCTGTTGCCAAAAGGGGGCTTTCAGAGAGCTGGCCTGAGAGCACACAGCTTGGTGCACACGTGGGTCTCTGCCTGTTAGTGAAGGATCCATTTCCTCTGTGTTCTGGTCTCAGGATTAAGGGCAAGACATCACCTGTGTTGCTGCTCCTCTTGCTGCCACAGATCCACTCTGCCAGCCTGCCTCGACACCTCCTTCACAGCCTACGTGGCCGTCAGCCACCCTGTGCCCAGTGACTAGCGTTCAACAGCCTGCCTCCGAGCCCCTATCTCCTAGAGAGAATTGCTTTAACCTTATCAAATGGAGGTGAAATTTAAAATGACTTAATGTTTATTTGCTGACAGGCAGGAATGTCCTCTAAATTGGCTGTCACAGCTCAAACACGATGCTGTAGGACCAAATCATAACCTCTTGTTGGCCTTCAATGAAACAGTGTTAAATCTGGGGTGTGGGGGTATTGCTTTGGCCTCCCTGGATGTATGGATAGCAGTCTCATTTCGAAGTTTTACACAATAAAGTTATATGTGATATTTGCATAATTCAGATAGATGAAATCCTCAAACAGGCACAGAAGACTTGACTTCATTAACTGGGGATGCAGCCATTCCCATCTCTCATGCAAATGGCAAATACCTTTCCTGTAAGTATACTTTAAAAATTCATTTCTTTCTCTAATCAAGAGGTCAAATCCTGCCCATGGGAACCAGAATTGATTTCTTTTCCCCTCAGACTGCATAGCACAGACCTTACTTGGGTTAGCGCCTGTCATGAAATGTAAGGTTAACCCTTCTGTGTGCCGTGAAGCAGCTAAATGTGTTCCTGTTTGCTGCTCCAACACACTGAAATGGTGCATGGTGTAGTCCTCTTGCAAACGTAGCCGTCAGCTCGGGAAAGCTCTGCCTGTTGTCAACAAGAATCTGTTTCCACTGAAACCCTGACCTTGAAAGCTCGTTTTTAAATTTCCTCCTGGGCTTCGAACGCTGTAATTGATTATGGTTGTTTTGGTTGTAGTCTTTAACAATCAAGGTGAAGAATTGCTCCCAAATTTGTTAAGACGTCAGGAGAAAGGCAGCTTCCCTACAGCGCAGGGACAGGGTGAAGGAGCCACAACGGGCTCTCGCAAGCCCTCCACAACGCGCTGATATTTCTGGTTGGAAATAGAAATAGGACAGAAATGCTCCTCTCTTGGAGCTGGCACCTGGCCTCACTCTCTACGGGGGCCCTTGTGAGGCACGAGAGAGCTCCGCTGTGTTAGTGCAGTTTAATAGGCATCGGTGGAGAATTGCAGGGACCTGGTGGTGGTCTGCGTACTCCCTCGCACTACGTAGTCTGAGCCCCTGACTGGGACTCCTGTCCACAGCAGTGCTTAGCTGAATTTCCCCCTCTCCTTGCTACTGAATTGTCTGCATATCTTTGTATGCTCTTTTCTGGTTCACCTGCTTGGTAATAAAGCTCTGCATTTTATTTTCTGCCTTTCAGATACATCAGTTTTCACTTCAGTTGTCTTATATTAGTTGAAACTGATACTCCGACCCCATGGCCACTGTGTGGCTCCAAAACATTTCCCAGTGCTTGCATTGAAAGCAGAATGCTCTGCTACATTCTAATGAAGAACTGCTTTAAAAACAACAACAAAAGAACCAAAAAAAAAAAAAAAAGGAAAAAACTGATTTTTTTGTGGTAATTTGGGCTGCCTAGTTTTCTGGTTCTCTTTGTCTTAGACCACAAAGTAGTCACTGGGGAGGGATTTTTTCCTCTGCATTGGAAGTGAATATATGGTTACTCTGCCTCGCCTGCCCTGTAGAAGAAAGCAGTAGGAGGTCAGCTGCATTGAACAGCTCAAGAAAAGCCATTTTCCTTCTTGTAGTAAAGGAAGATTTCACTCTGTAATTGGCACTAATTAGCAAACCTTCCCTTAGGTGTATACACACTGAGGTATTTGACCTCCAAAATTCCTGGCGTGGGGATGCACACTGCTAGCAAACACCGAGCTTGCCCTGGTGCTTTGGTTCCTGCGTCAGATGTCAGCTGCCTTTCATGAATGAGTTTAAAAGTTCAGCACTGTGGTTCCAGAGAGCTTTTGATCAGTCTGGCTTTACTGCTGCGTTTAGTTAAACTTCGTGCTGCCCTTCTAAGCCCTGAGTTGCCTGCGTTGCTGGGGCACGCTCGGCCCGATACCTGGTACCAGCTCAAACAAAGGAAGCAGTAGACTGTGAGATACTCTGTCTATGCTTTTCTGGGGGCTCATGCGGCACCAAAACCGCGGGGTTTTGGCACCAGGGAATGCTGAAATGGTCTATATCTAAATACACCCACAGACTTGCGTGTATGTGCATACACGCACAGGAGTATCGAGTAATTAGGCAGCAACTAAAACACTTGTAGCATCTCAAGGTGCATTCCTTACACTGAGGGGCTTCCTCACGCTTTGGAGTTACCGCAGCCCAGAGCCTTCTTGGTTGGCAACATGTGGCACTTTACAAGAAAAGCAGCCCAAAATAATAGGGCCCGAAAGAATTGCTTCCTCTTCATGCGTTTTTAACTTTTGGAGGTTTATTCTCGGTTTTGGTGTGGGCTTTTAGCTTGTTGGTTTGTTTGTTGTAGTCTTTAAGCAGAGTCAGCTCAGGGCACCCCAACTCCCATCCTGAGCAGCCACATTTGGCAAATAGCCTCATCTGGCAAAAGCCCCAAGAGCCTAGAGAGAGCAAAAGCCGTGTTTGCTGGGGCGCACTGAGATCAACGCACGGAGTCCAGCAGGAGCTAGAAGCATTTCAGACTTGTGGTGACAAAAACCTTGGCTGAACTCGACTGAACTCTGTTTTTAAGCCACTTCAGGTCAGGAATAATTGCCATCTTTACATCACCGTTTTCAAACTCTTTATCTCTTGAAGCAACGCTGAGAAAATCAGTGTCCCTAAGGTTCAAATCTTCTTTATTTAATTTTCCTACTATTTTAATGTATGGATGGTTCTGATGATTTTTTGCTAAATATGGTTTTGAGGAGAAAATTCTGAGGCATGAAGAAAGTCTGTTTAAAGTGAAACATCATGCTTTGGATTCCAGGACTGATGTTCTATGGGAGAAATGGAAACAAAAATCTCATGATAACCCCTTTGCTTTCCTAAAATAGAAAACCTGCCTAGTTAATGAATATAAATGAATGTACATTCACTTCCTTTTTTGAGGTTACTAAAGCTGATTAACATTAGGTACCACAATTTATTTAAAGCAGTTGAATAATTATTCTGCTTCCTATACCATGAACATGCAACTTATTTATTACTGAGAGTTTGGGGGTTTTTTATAGTGTATCCTTGAAATCACATTGAGGACATATCTTTGTCATCATCAGAGTTTTAAAATAAGTGTTTTACAATAAATAATTCGGGTATACAAGCAAAAAAGAAAAATAGGGCAATGCTATAGAAATTCAATAAACTGTGATGCATCGTCTTACAGGAAAGGAACCTGAAATCCTTAGGAGCGAAATAATGTATTGACAATTTGGGGTTACACAAGTAGAATTCAATATTCAGCAAAATTAAATTAGAAATTGATAGCTTCAGCAAAACAAACCACTTTTTTTTCATATAAAATTTAAAACGGGTGAAGCTATTTTGCTTGATTGTGACACTGGGTGGATCAAGGTGCTTTGGCTGAGAGTAATTTTCCAGCAGATCATCATAAAGTGACTTGTATGTGTTGGCCTTTCCTGTTACGTTAGTCTAATGAGAATTTATTCTCTGCTTGCTAGTAGAAGCTGCCACAGCTTCTGCTGTGTTGTTAGTTATGCCAGGCAGGCTAAGTTACTCTGTCTGGGTCCATCTTTGCTAAAATTCCTTCTCTCCAACCATCCTCCTCAGGACTGAGGAGTGAGCTGGTCCTGGCTGCAGTCAGAGGTGCCAGGAGCTGTGCAGCTGTGGAGATTTTACAGGCTTGTTCCTGGTCATCCCATTTGTTAACTGAAATGAGCTGGCTGCTGAACAGAAATCCCTTTAACCTGGTTAAAAGTTGTTTTCTAAGTTTACATAGTTTGAGATACCATTGGAGCCTTCTTTGGGCTGGGAGCACTTTAATTCTTTGTGCTTGGTAATCGCCTGTAATCTGTATGTGAAGGAAAAGATACACTGAGAGTCTTAAACACAATATTATTTTAAATATAGTAACACCAGTTTATATTAACTATCATTTCCGTATGAAAATTCTATTTTGGGAATAATGACTAAATCATAGGCATCTCTAGCCAAAATAAATGGAACTGTTGACATGAGCACCGTAACAGCGCACTGAGTTTCAGTACTAGGTCTGCCTCCCCACAGGAACACGTGCGTAGCTCTCATTAGTATTTGCAAGTTCTATGTATGTGCCCTTAGAGGAACGTACACCACTTAAAAGCTGGGGAAAATAAAAAAGAATCTGCTCTGGAAGTTTCCCTGCCAAAGCACTTGAACCTCATCTAAGGAGTATTACGGGACAGAAAAAAGATCTGCAGCTGGTGAACTTTATGGAAAAGTTGCATTTCATCCTCAGACCAGTTGTAAAAAGACAAGTTAAAATAAATCTTCTATGTTCTGCAGATGTGCAGACAATTCATGAATAAAATGTTTCTGCAAGCAACCTATTATGGCTATAATAACACATTAAAAAAATTCAAAGCAGCTGGATACTGCTCATTTAGAATCACCAACTTCTGAAAACGATGGTATCCTGCAGCCCATCCTGACTTAGCAGAAGCAGCACTGATTTATACAAACGTAGGTACTCCAGAGACGTATCTTGTAATTTATCTATTACGTGGTACTATTTTAGAGCACAGTCTGAGACCAGGAGCCAAATGGAGATGCACTGGACGGACAAGAAGAGAGAATCTCTGTGTCAAAACATATACAATCTACATAGTTAGAAAAAATGGTAAAAAGGAAATTTCACGTAAACAGTTGATCTGCTCTAGCTTGGATTAACACAGCTGCTGCATATGAAGAGCACGAATTATATATTTTCAGACTAGATACGAAATATTTAGGTACTGAAGAAAAGTGGCCCAAATACTTCTGAGATGTACTTGACTACCTGACAACTGTGTCGCGTGTTTTAGGTAATTCAGGTTTGCACTTCCTGAAAATGCACGAATCTTCATTGTAAAAACAATTATTTTTCTTTGAAGAGTTCAGCATTACCAGGAGCTCCAACACAGGCTGCATTTTTTAAGATATTCATCACGCGTTAGTAGATGAAAATGAACCGCAGTCAGCTGTCAAGGAGAGATGGATTTGAGTAGCAAGAAATGCTGCTAGTAGACTTTCATTGTCAGCCACCTCTGATCCTGGTGTTGGAAGATGAAGAGGATTATTTGCACCAGCTTGTAGCTGCTCAGAGGAAAAAATAACTTCTGTGTATTTGCAGATGAGGCTAGACACAGGTTTTGCTTCTCTGAAGAACACTCCTAAATATAACTTGCATCAAGGCTCGGAGATGCAGCCTGTTTGTATTTCTCCCTTGGCAGTGTTAGAAAACCTCATCTCTCCCTGATCTGCATTTGAATAGTCTTCATTTTTATCTCATTGAGATAAGGGACTTCTCTGCTTTAAACATTTCCTCTCTTTCTCTCTCATATGAGCACGGAGATGTGGGGAGTGCTTTTTCATCTCGAGCTTGTGCCATAGTCCAACTATTTGCTTTACAGTGTCCCTGGTTTGTCACTGATGGGCAGTCGTATTTCCAAACGGACTGACTACAGCTCTCCTGGGTGAGTCTGTGTTGTCTGATTGTGTCTCGGAGTAACGCAAGGACAGCCTGCAGGCGTGTTTGTTCATAGCCCTGCACATTCAGACACGTTGGTGCTTTAAACGTCTGTGCTTCATCCATTTAGGATGGCAGGCTTCCCGTGGCACTTCATAGGATGTAGGTTTATAATTTTCAATATGTGGTTTCATGTGCAAAAGAATTATGTGGAGTGTAGAAAAATTAAGAGAGCAATGAAACTGTACAGTTTAATTCAGGCACATATCACTCCCCAGGAATAGCCATTTGTGTGAGTGATGTGGGTGTCACTTGAATGCTGGCTGCAGAACCAAATATTTTGCACTTTTGAGAAGACCAGCATCTCATGCTAACAGTGAAGGTTTTCTGAGCCCGTGATATCAAGAGGTGAAGAAACTAACCTGAAACCTCTCTTTCTTTTCCCCCTCTTCTTCCACATTTCCACCACTATGCCAGTTCCAGGTCAATCAGTAATGAGCACACATGCAGGACCTCTAATTGGGATAAATGTGTACAGTTCACTGCTGGCACTTGATCTGAGACCAAACACGAGTTTTTGGAGACCGATCTTGCCTCTTGTCCTACCTGCAATCCCTTTCTCCTCAGCTGGCTGAACAGCAGCCTGTGAGTATCTACCTGCAGATAATACAAGAAATTGCTTTGAAGCCCTTTCTCCCTAACTATCTTCCTGCCTTTAATTTGGTAGTTTATATCTGGAAAATATGATTATACAGGCTGTGATTTGACAGAGGGTGTTTTCCTCTTGAATGCCTGTAAGACCAAAAGTGATTGCAAAGTGTCCACCACTTTATGCTTCAGAGACAACTTCCTTTTTATAGCTGATAAAATCCTATAAGCCGGGAATGTCTCACGTTCATAAAACCTATGGCTCCCTCTTACACCCTAGCCCTAATAGGGTTTTTATGGCTCTTGTGCTCTTCCTCAATCAGACAGGACTGTCGCCTGAAAACAAGCACCAAATCTGTTGACCAGAGGAATATGGATAGTCTGAGTCAAGAAGTGCTAATCTTGTCTGCTCTCTTGTTTTGGAGGTGAGCCGAAGAGGACTTCTTAATTCTCTGGTTAGCAAAAGAGATGGCAGCTTCATAAAGCTGTATAACTTGATAACGGTTACAGGTGAAGATAATCTGGAACACTGGAGCTGTTCATAACAGAAAGCACTGGACAGAAGACTTCCTATAGGGGAAATTGCCCATCCAGAGCATACTAAAGATTTTATTCCTTTCATAAGTCACGATTCTGACTTTAACTAAAGCTTTTACAACTTCAAATTTTTATCCCGCTCTCCAGCTTCCTCTTTGTTTCTCTTCAGGAAGCAGTTAGCACTTTTGTTTTTAAAACACCTTTCCCATGCCCCAGCACCACACACCAAAGTATATGCACGCGCTTTGCGTACAGTCGGGCCGGGGTTCTTTATTACTGACCCTTCTTGCAATCAGTGTTCTAAACCAGAAACTAGCTTCACCCCTTCGCAGTTACGGAGCAAACAGCCGTTTTCTCGGGGGTCAGTAATAGCAAACTCTCTCCCTCATTCTCCCCTTCTTTCCCCAAATCAAAAATAAATAGGTTTTGATTTCATTCCTACCATAAGTTGTTCTGTCTCAATGGCATCATCACAGTGATTTTATTTAATAAGTTTCATTCTTTATAACTTTTGAACTAAACGTTTACTTGCAATAACTTTGCTAAATTTGTAGCCCTTATGCTCAGGGTAACTCTTGTCCTCAGGTTTTTACTGTAGGAAGATTGGGCAAGAACTCCAAATGGTATAGCTGGAACAGAACATTTTCTTTTCTTTTAAAAAGCAGCAGAAATTATTTCAATGACACACAAGAAGATTCGTGTTGCAGAATAGCTGGAAAAAGGGTTTCCCTCCGTTTGTATTCATGACAGCTTCTACATATCCAACTATCAAAACCTATTATGAAGAGCGG
>NW_010419519.1:12902-14309 GCF_000710305.1 Buceros rhinoceros silvestris | reverse complement strand
GTATTGTAGTGTAGAGAGATTTTTATGCTTGTCATAATACAGATCTATAGGTAAATGTGTCAATGATACATGCACTGTCATAGTGCCGTATTTCTTACAGAAAATATTCTTAATGATATCTACCAAGCTGAATATCCTTACTGTGTGAGTTGAGGTTTTTTGGTTGCTCAGTCTGAAGAAGAATGTTTAAAATTATCAGGATTTTGTTGTGTTTCTTATTTTTCTCCAAACTTAAAATTAAACCAAAAATTACTTACTGGGCTAGTTACTTTTTACATCCTGTTTTAATAAGGTGAGCATGGTCCAGCGAGCTTCTTTCTATGACTTCCAGTGCTAGATTTTTCCTTCTTCCCATTTGTATATGACTTGTCCTGCCCATGTTAGCAACTTATTCTGGAATTAATTTTGACAGGTTGATGAATAATCAGCCCTCCTTGATTCACATTTTGAAGCCAGGGTTTGTTTGAGCTCTAGAGCTGTCTTTGAAACCTAAAATCAAAAAATCCTCTGCGTGCTTTTTTGTTGGAAAATCTCCCAATGGAAGAAGTAATTCCCTCCATTTCTTCAGTGTTTTAGCTCTCACCCTGTCCTCCTTCCTGTGTTTTTCCATCCCCTGTTATTAGCTGAAATGGGGCTAAGGGTGGGGTGACCGTGCCATTATAGGGAGTGAGCGCGAGGGAGAAGGAAGGTGGGGGGAAGTGGGGGCAAAAATTGTCACCCATTTGTTTCAAAACTGAACCACAGGGGGTTTGTTCTCGTCAAACCGGAGATATTTAGAACAACAATTTTGTGGTTTAATTTTTTTTTTTCTCACAAAGATTAAAATTAATGTTCTTGGTCTCTTTAGCTCAGCCCTTAGGAATATGAAACTCCTAATCTGTCAAGAAGATAAAGCCAGAAAGCATTGTCGTGATGGCTTGGTCCAATCTGCAAAATCAACAGCTGAGCTGTCCCCTGTTCCTCCCACTCCATAAACAGCAGTCATCTGGGGCAGGAGACCAGGAAGAACTGAGGGCACAGCTTGGTTTTGGGGCTCTCCAGGTTGTACCATGTCCGTGGTGACACCTCCTAATGCCCACTGATACACACTAATGTCACTTCTCACATGCTCAAGCCCAGAGGCGTACACCTGCTGCGGTACCAGAAAAACTACTGCTGTTATCCTTGAGTTCTGACTAATTTCCTTTCCAAATATAAAAATGACATCAAATGTTGACCAAAAACAAAATAGGTAACGCCAAGAGGAAAAAGAAAGCCAAGTTAAAAGATGCCCTGCCACCTCCGGTGAGTCCGGGAGAGTGCTGGAAGCGCTGGGAGTGTCCCGTCACAGGTGCCCTGGGGAGGTGGCAGGGCCCAGCCACGCAAGGATTGCTCACTACGTGCCAACGGAATGGCTCACACAGTACA
>NW_010419519.1:0-12819 GCF_000710305.1 Buceros rhinoceros silvestris | reverse complement strand
CCCCTGCACGGGTCCCCGGGGGCGGGCGGAGGCCCCAGCCACGCAAGGATTGCTCAGTACGTGCAAACGGAATGGCTCAGCCAGCACAAGTCAGCTCCTGCGTGTTGACTGGCCCCACGGGCGGTTGGGGAGCCACCCAGAAAGTGCCCTCTGTGAGAGAAAGGACACCTGCCATTCTGCTCACCGGTGCATTCCTGGAATCGGGAGCTGGGCAGCGTGACCTTTCCCTGCAGCAATTTACGAGGCCTGGTTTTCAAACCCATGTGCATTTGTCCACGTGAAACCAAAGCTGACGTACGGACGCTGCCCACCGCACGCACGGCCGGCCAGTGGGGCACCTACACAATATGGTTTGGCAGTAATGAGATGGGTCAGCCCACAGCTATAAGCCTGCTGCCCGTGAGACTTCTGTCAGATGTCTGCATCTGTTTCTGGGTTCCTCTCCCAGTCACTCCCCGTCTTTGAAGGCTCCATCGTAGCCTCTGGTTTGAGTTGAGAGCACGTGCAAAAATTTGCAAACTAGCTGATTTCTGAGACACAATGCAGAGTTTCCCTGCTGAAGGACTGGGGCTCCAAAGAAGTGGGTATAAAGCTAGTCAGAGGAGCCTTTCTGACCCCATTTACTGAGATTCTTCTGTGCTGCTTTTCCCAAATTGCCCTGGGGGCTAAACTACTACTCCACGTGCTCTGTGATTGAGCCCCAAACACAGAATGGCAACAGCACTCACGATGAACCCAAATTAGGAATGTGTCTGTGAGGGAGACGAAATAGGAAGAGCGAACTAGTTTAATTATTTCCCATTTAGATGTAATTCAGTTGCATAGCACTAAGAAAAATAAAGCTGCTGGGATGTTATGAGACAATTAGTAAGATAATGGAAAATAGTTAATACCCCTCATGGCTGTGAAAGGATGCTCTCCCCTCTGCTTCAGAGCAGTCTTGAAAGGGTTTTCTGACTTGTATTTTCAAGCAAGAATATCTTTTCCCTTTGGAAATATAACAAAATCCTGTCACAGTCCAAATTGGTTTACAGTTTGGAAATCACACAGTTCAAAGAAATCACCTTGGTCCTGAGCCAGCCACAGATCCAGGCGCGGCGAGATTACTCCTCCTTTGGGAATGGCAAGCGATAGGTGCACTTTCTCACCCGATAGTTGTGACTGTGCCCCGTGTCTCCCAGCAAAGTTAGAATAGCAAATTTGCCAGTAACTTGTCATCTTATCTTCCCGGCACCCGTCAGCCGTAAATGGACTTGCCCCTTGGCTACGGGGTCTGAGACCCGGGCTCCCAGCTCCTCTGTGGTCCTGCTGAGTGACCTTCCTCAAGCTGTACATTCTCCCCGTGCCTCAGACACTTCTGCACCACAGCGATAATGACTTCTGACTCCTTTGTAAGGGTGTTTTATTTGCTGCAGTGGAGTCCTGTTATCCTGGCTTTTGCCACTGCGTGAATTTCCAGCTACCAGCAGAGCAGGGTGAGCTTGAGCACCTGTGTGCGGGCTTCCTCCCTTCTCTTGTTTTGAAGTCCTTCCCTTGGGATAAGGAATTTGTGTGGGTTTTTTTTTTCCTGTGCATTAGTCTCTCAGCTGCGCAGGTCCCATTAAAAGTCAACCTTCCTGTGCAACTTGATCGAAAAAAGAAATCCTGTTTAATGTGAGATTAGTTTAAGCTTTTGTACTTGGTTTCCTTGGGACTCTAATGGTGGTTTGAAAAAGAAATGTCTAGCACTTTGGGTTTCACATAAATGTAATCCAATTACCCCAGTCTAGGCCATGCAGAAACTATTTGGTCTGAGGTATACATCAATCTAGGAGGAGTACAATGCGCTGAACTGAAAGGAAGGCAGATTGGGCATATTTCTTAATGGCATAACACAATGCAATTGCCAAAGGAAAGGCATATGCTTCTGTCCTGCATTACGCAGAGCCTGAACTGAGTAATTTGGTGGGGGGTGGGGGGGTGGGTGCAGTGGGGGAGAGGGAGCGAAGTCCTTGCAGGAAGGGATTTTAGAGGTATCTTCCCTGGAGGCCAGTTTTGTAAAGGCATACCATCTGGTGCATTCAAAATGCAAAAAGATTTGTTCTTCAGAAGTCTGAGCCAGGGATAAAAGTCCATCCCTGCCAGGGATGGCTTAGCAGTATCCAGAGAGAGGGATGAGTTTTATCACAAACAGTGAAATTCTCCCTTTCCTCCGCCCTTAACCTCTAATTCAAACATCAAATAGACCGATCTTACTATAGCTGCTGGTCTCTGTAATGAAAGTTTCTGATGTCTGTGAACTGAGCAATGAACTGTTTCATTACTATTTCTGCTTTGCTTCCAGGCACCTTCATTTTACACAGAGGTCAGAAAGGGGTTAAACACAAATGCTGACATTATCCCAAGCAAAGCCTGTACCGGGATTCGAAATGCCTGCGTCTCCCTCACATGCCTTCAGCAGCAGTTGGATGACTACTGTGGTACAGAAGCTTATGGCTGCTCTCAGCATCAGCCTCAGTATTGGTCCCTCTCAGGCCTGAGCTGTAATGATTGAGTCTCTTTACAGAATTTAGGCTTTTTGCCCCATGCCTTGCAGGGTAGATTTCAAATTGCCTGTTAGAGGAACGATTGGATGTTTAGCTTGCCTTGGAGACACTGGCTGGCTCTGGTGATGGAAGTCCTCAGTGCATCACTGTCACAACTGAGGCTCTGGGTCACACTTTCTCCAAGCACGAGCGTACAGAGTGCTTAGTGCTCCTATTGGATGGGCTCAGGCTATTCACAAATAGACCAGCAGAATATGCTAAGTAGCAGTTAAGATTTTACAACAAAGGTGGTGCTGCCGCCATGTAAGAAGACATCATTGCATCAGGCCTGAAAACTGAGGCATGTGATCACAGCCCTGCAGCTCCTGGCAGAGCTCATGGCTGTGGGGTGAGTTTCCCTCTGGGAGCCACAAGACAGGAATCTTGAAATGCTGAGAAATGACGCTGATCTCTACCTCCTCGTGCTGTGTACATCTGCACCCGCACAAAAGCAGCAAGGCAGGCGGCTGCGGGCTGCCCCCGCTTTAGCTCAGCAGAGAGCAGTGCTCCTGTGGCTCCCTAGGTCTCAGGAGCACAGTGATGTGGTCCCCACAGACCACTCTCCTGTAGCCAGTGTCCCCGTTCTGCTCCTCACCATTCATGTCCGTAGAGCTTCAAACTTGTCTTTTTTTGTTAACTTGAACTTCTGTTTAACATGCAGCAAATCGATGTGCTAGTGAGATCTGAGTGCTGTCTAACCTCTTTCAGATGTGGCTTTCTGGTCTAATCAGCTATAAAAGAAAAGCTAACTTCAATCAATTTATTTAAAAACATGTCTTACACTGTTTTTTCTCACACTAGCAAAAAAAAAATCCTGCTGCCAAGTAGAAGATTCCTGTACAACCTCATCTTCCACAGGTACTTTTGCAAGTGAGAAACTCATAGAAAATAACCTCCAGTCTATTCCTTTTAATTTCTTCTGCTCTCCCTCCAGATTTGTGGATAGACTTTCCTGTGCCTTTGAAGCTTGATAGCTTCAATCTCATTCCAGGCTTCCTGCAATCTGGCACCTGATGTGTAACATCATGGACTCAGAAGGTAGTAACTCACTGAAAAGTTATCGGGCATCTTCCTGACGCCCTATAACTCATGGATGCTTCAGCCTTGAGGAAGCAAGCTGGGTCCTAGTGGTGACGCTTTGCTTTGTGTTCCCTTTATTTGTTCCTTGTTGATCTCTGAGATCCATTTGCTGCAATAATGACTCCCACGTGCAATCTGTTTTTTGTCACTGATTTTGAGATGTTTGCTTGGTTAAGTGCTTACCTGGGTATAATTACACCTTTTAACACTGGCCACAGCTTCTGCTCTGCACAGCTGTCAGTTGAAGGAGAAGAGGCAGCACAAAAGCAAAATCTACTTTTTCTTATTATGATAACTTTTATATGTGATCAGGCAAATTAGTGCAAAATAAATGTGTTACAGAGGAGTAGCAATAACAGCCCCTGCTTGTCCTTTGTGTGACCATGGTAGGGCTGGCTATTATTATTTAAACCGGGGCTTTTTCCTGGTAAGTCTTTTCTTCCCACATTTTCTGTCTGTCCTTTCTCTTGCTTGGAGGATGTGTGTGGACTTTGCAAAGCTCGAGAGCTGAGGAAAGCTTATTCAAATCTAACTTGTGTGATAGGGTTAAACACTGTTCTTTGCTTTCCCCACGTGTATGTTCCCCTTCACACCTACCTCCACTGATGGAGCACCATGTCAGTGAGGCGAAAGGAGCGTAGTCGCTTTCAGACTTGGGAGAATGTATTAAAGCCCTCTGAAAACCTATTAAAGGTCAAGTTAGAAGCAGTGTTATTCTTCACCCGCCAATTCCTTTTATGCTCTTTTCTAACCATCCGTGTTGTAAATATCTCTGATCCAGAAGAGTGTTTCAGGTGGAAGCCAGAGCAAAACAAAAAATGTGATTTAATTTACAAGTCTTCTTGGGGAAAAAAATGTGTTGACTATTACAGCAAAATGCCAAATCCTCATTAAGTGCTGTAAATATCCTATTAATAAAACTCGGTCGTTTAGAGTGGTTAGCCCTAAGTTGCCATGGTGTGCAAAGAACATGTGATTTAAAACTTTTTTTCCCCCTGTCATCTTGGGTAAGGAAGACCTTGTGTATTAATGGTGAGACAGTGAAGGGGAGACCTGGTGAGAGAGACTGTTGCTAAAATAGATTACCCTGAACTCCCCACTTTAAAAGTCAGTACTGCTGCTCTCCAACTTCCTTTTGTGGCACCCTTTCCTCCTCAGCACTCCGAACCCCTCCAGGGGCTCGTGAGGGCTCAGCCAGAAGGATAAGCTGCCTTTTGCTCTTTACGTCCCCTTTTGTGCAATACAGTGCCTTGAGTTATTTCAGCTGTGAGGGTCAAATTTCCCTCCTGTCTCTGGGGGTGTCACACCTCTAGAAGCCACTGACCTGCTCGTGGCAATGAGCAGGAAAGGTGTATGATGCTGACGTGAGTGAATGCCCAGGCTGTAACAACGCAGCTTTCCCTCGGTCTCGTTCCTCCCTGGAAATGCTCGAGACAGGCAGGATATTTCAAGTGTCTGTAATTGAAGTCATTAAGGTTTTACTCGGCTCTGCTTCAATCTGTGGTCTCAGGCATGGAGTCCACTGCAATTATATATTGTTCCATGCTTGATTTTATGGTTCTGCTCACATAAACTTCTGCTGGAGCTTTTTCAGGCATAAGTAAATCTGAAATGTACAGATCATTAGAGGAAGTATTGAACCATTTACTTGTAGAATAGACATAGATTAACTGGGAATGGATCAGTGCGCTTTTAGCACATAGCATCAATAGTAAGACAGAAAATTTCTTTGGGATAAAAAAAATAAATTGTTTGCAGTTATGAGGAGATGAGGGACAGCTTGGGAGAGCGTGGGGTAAGATGAATGGCAGCCTGCATCGTCTAAATGGAAGTAAATATTTTAAAGCAGACTTCAGGCCTAGTTTAATGGAAATTTCAGAAATAAAAAAAAACACCGAGGGGGTACGCAGGGGAAAGAAACTGGCGCTGAGCTGCACTTTCTCTGTTCGCCCGCCCAGCTTCTGGAAACTTGCTTTCTGTCACCGAGTCTCTACGCTCCAGAGTGGCGTGGGGAAGGGGTTGTTCTCTCCTCCTTCCTCCATGCTGGGATGGCAGCAGGGATCGATTCAGAGGGAGAGTCCAATGGCCTGTGTTTATTGAGCGGGTCAGACTGGGAGATTACAGTGGTTCATTCTGCCTTTCTAATCTAATAACCTGCTTTTATCCAGTTACCCTCTGGACTTTAATTTGAGCTACTATTCGATCAGAGGACAAACAAATGACAGGAACCCTCAATGACAGCATGCCAGAGGAAATGCTCCAAAACTGGAATTAATTGAAAATATATATTCCAAGAGTGAGATATGGACCCTTTTCCTGATAGACTTAGACTTGCATATTATTACTGAAATACTGGCAAATTCACACATCAGTGTAGATTTTCTTGCTGCATCTGTCAACAGGCACCTAAAGCAGTAATAAAGGCAGAACAGCTCCTCATAAATATCCAATATCCTAATTATCAGAGCTTGACTTAACCAATGGCAGGGTAATAAAAAATGAGAATTTTTGATCTTTTGCCATGAAAAATGCATACTTTATTCTTTGAAGACTGACTGCAGTGTCACAACTTTTGTGGCAAATAGAGCATGAAGCATATTGTCAAAAATATGGTTAGGGAATATGAAGCCACTAAATATTTTATCTTCCTGGCAACGTACTAGAAGAAAAGTATAAACCTTAAATCTATCAGGTTCCTCCTCCCATTTCCCAAACTGTTTTAATAATATAGAATTTCAAGTTCCTGAGAGAAAAGCAACACATCCATTTTTCCAGTGTGCTTTGATATAGTGAGTGTCATGAATTATGTAGTGTTTGCACTGGGGGTTGAAGTGTCATCGGTGTTTATCTCCAAGAATTGTTCAGCGGTCGCGCATTATGAACGTCCATTTTTTTCCTGTTTACTGATCAATCAAGATGCACTGGTTGGATGCAAACCTCTTCCGACCGGGTCTCCTAGGGAGGGCAGGAGGGACCTGGCAGGGTGAGGCCTCTGCACACTGTCCTTTTCACGCAGCCACTGCCAGGTGCTTTGTGACTGCATCTCCCTTCTGAAAGCCTGGCGTGATGTCCATCGGGTCTGGCTGCAGCAGAGCCAGCGTTGGCCCAGCGGAATGAGTGCCCCAGCTCCACAGCACTCTGGCCTGTGGGTCAGGAAACCCACAGTATGATGTTAGCTGGCGGTGTTCCTCCTGGATTTTTCACATGGTGCTTGCCTGTGCCCCAGGTCACTTAATTTCAGCCATGAAATTATCTCTACGGCAAGGAGCAAGCCATGTTCTTTTCTGCAACTTGTATCTCTCAAAGAGTAAGTGTGGTCAAATTAGCCTTCCCCCTTCCTCATCACTCTGTTATGAAAATCAAAGCTCTGTGATGTATTACTCCTGTTGGCTTTGTGACATGGCGAGAGACTTTATTCATAAGAGACCCTCTCTCTGATTGCCACCGTGGCCTTTGACTTTGCGTGAGCAAGGAGATGATCTCCTCTGCCTCATTCCTCATTAGTAACCCTGTCTCACCTTGCGCTGACACCTGATTTGTCATTAATGAGTGTTTGTCTCTAGGTGCTGTTCGGGAGAGGGTAGGAGCTGTGACACGGGTGAAAGCAGTAGTCCCCTGGATGTCTGCTCAAAGATTCCCTCCAGCAAAACAGCTGGATAAATAGAGTTACAATTTGAAGGGAGATAGATGGAGAGGCTTGAGGAGTAATGGAATCTGTCCCATTTTTTTTTCATCCATCCCCATTTTTTGCTTCCTGTGGCCATTGCTGTGCTTGGGAACACATGACTTGCTCGGTGAACTGGAGAAAATCAGTACTAAACCCATGAACCTATACTGAGCCCCTGGATACATGCTGTAGTTCACATTTTTATTTATTAAAACAAAGCACCTCTTTACAGTGTAATCAGGACAGATTACCTACACAGCAAGAATATGTAGAGCCCTTGACTGACTGCTGACGTTCACCTGACCTTTGTGAAAAAGACGTGCTGATAAGAAAATGTCTGGGTCATAAAATAATTTTCTGCTGTTCGTTACTGTGTAAAGGGAAAAGGGCACGTGTGTGTGGAGTCAGTGATGTGAGGTCTCCAGTTATACACCTAAACCCCACAGCTTTCTGCTCTTCAAGAAACTGTGTTTTCTGTATCAGTGTTGTGGGCACAAATGATTTCAGGGTGAGATGTCAATTCCTACTTTGGAAGTAGGACTCTCTACTTGAATGCGGCCCTTTCTCTCCTTGGTTTCCTGGAAAAAGCCAAATGGAGGTTTCCCAGACTTGCCCCACACGTAGCTGCAGTGAGAGCCTGTATCAGTGTGACGGGGAGCAGAGCTGGCCTTCCTCCTGGGGAGGATGTGTGGGGCTCACATCTTCCTCACAGTCTCAGTGAAACTCTGGTGTTCGCCCAGTGTCAAAATCCTGTGCATCAAATTATGTCTCGAGGAGACCTGGAGGCAGGAATACATTATATACAGATCTTACTGGTGAACTTTGCTCTTTTGATGTAGGAATTTAAGTGCTTCGTATGATGGTGCTGACATAAAAATATTGCATTCACTACAGTCCATATGGTTTGAAATAAAAAGAACTTTGAGCATATAGTAACGTTTTGACAACGGTGCTTTTTTGGGAGGCTTTATAACAGGGACTGTTGCTTTTTTGATGACAAAAGCATACAGATGAATGTGCGTGAAGCAGAAGAGCCCAATTTTTCACAACCTGGGGGAAAAAAAAGAAGCTCCTTTTTGTAACATCACTTATGCTCCAAGTGTGTTCACCTCTTTTATTTTAAAGCATGAGAATGCATAGCAGCCGGGATAGCACTGAGATACATCCTTTAGAAAGGATAGTCTATCATCTTGTCTCTGGCTTTATACTCCCCGTTGAACAAATCTGCCAACATGACACTGGATACTGATGAGCAATTTGTATGGTTATGAAAATATTGGCAGAACTCCATTGTTTTGCTATTTAATTCTTAATTTACATTTTTAATGTGCTGTGTCCTCATTCATATTACAGGTTTTACTCTTCTGTGTACATCTATAATGGAATGATTTTTTTTCCTGAAAAATAATTAGGAATACTAAAGAGCTGTTACAATTGCACTGTGCTTGAATTGAGGACTGTGCCTGCCTTTGAAGATATGCTTCCTTAGGAAGGGAGTACATTTGCAAGGGACAGGGGAAAATAGAGTAGGTAGACAGTACAGAATAGGTGTATTTTTCAAGTGTTCTGCCTGAGCTAGATATTGCCTTCCAGTAATCAGACTGGCAAAAAATGTAATAAATGAGGGGGACTGGAGATCCAACCTCTGAGCGGCGTGTCTCGATGTATTTATTAGTCTTCCCTCCCTCCTTCCTTCTCAGCCCCATGGTTTTGATGAGAAGGAGGACATGTTTTTTGCCAATCCAAGGAAGTAAGGGCTTAGCAATAGTACCTTCACTGTCTATAGCCATGCTGCGTTTTTAAATTGCTGTGCCCAGTAAAGCCTTTTTACTGGACTATGATTTGCGCTAGAACTAAACTGCTGGTCATTGGTTTGGTTTTCACCTCCAGAACAGCTCACACACAGAAAGCATCATAATATGAGTGTATTTTTATGCTGTAGTCACACAATGCTGGTGCTGTTTGGAGAGGCAGAGAAATACCACGTCCACTGGCTGACACAGGAGCTGCCCCCCAGGTCCTGCCCTGTCCTGCCTGCCTGCCCGGCGGGGACCTGGGAGTCAGCAGCCCTGCAATGTGCTTGCTGCAGCCGTGAGCCGCAACAGGTACCACCACCTGCATGGAAAATTGAGAGGCGTGAGCTGCCATAGAGAAAAATGTCTGCGAGCATTTTATTCCATTAAACAGACCGTCATTCCTAGTGATTAATGACTTAGGGAATAGCAATACGGTGAAAACATTGACGGTAGGTTTAAATTCTAGTTTAAGGACTCTGAACCCAGAGAAATGACAGCAAACAGCTTTATGTGACATGGGCTTGAAAAGTTTTCGTTGGCTAATCACAGAGAGACTTGCAGGAAGACTTGGAGCAGTTCACTGAGAGTAGGAATTAGAGTGGAAACAAGTGTTTATATACGCATGGAGACCCATGCGTTTTTATGAGGATTCACCAAGCCGTGCTTGAGATAAAAAGGCAATGGGGAATGGGAACCAAGGTGCTCAATGGAAGAAATAGGATATTGATTTGGTCTGGGGCATACCACGAACAGCGCTGAACCAACCAACTCCTCCTCGGGAAGGGCTCCTCGGAGAGCTTTCTTGAAGTTTATAGGATGGATTTTGTTCAGGGAACCTGGAAAATACATAAATACTTTTAATGAGGCTCTTCACTATGCTGCTGAGGAACTGGAGACCCACAGGGCCCAAGCGAAGGAAGGGGAGAGGGTGAGCAGAGAGGGGGGGGATCATTAGGAGAGAAGCCCATAGCCCTGTGGTCTGGCTCAGCTCTCACTGAATCCCAGGGTTACCTGTTCATATTAGTTGACATATTTGAGGAAAATACCATATAAATTGTCATTAAAAATGCACACATAACCCAGTTATGTGCCAGCTTCCTGGTCGATGCAGTATGGAGCCTAACAGAAAGTCTTCTTTAGTTTGACTTCAGAAGGTTGGGAAGAGCACTGGCTCCACGCTTCAGTTGAGGAGGCAGCTTGGTAGCTGTAGCAGACTTCTGTTGAAAGTGCCCCGTAAGCGTGAGTTGGCGTCTGCTTTGCGGGGTGGACAGGCTGGTGTGTGCAAAAGGCTGTAGGGATGGAGATGGCACTGCCCTTTGCTATACCTGTCATACAGTAAATAGCTTTTGAGAATGTATATAAATAAGACAACGTGCCCTCGTCTTTTGGGGATTTTAGAAGTATCTTCTGCAAAGACCCCGAAGGCTGACTGTGTTCCTAACCTGCTTACAGTTCCAGTGAGGAGCAGCTGAGGGAACAAGGGGTGTTTAGCCTGGAGAAAAGGAGGCTCAGGGGAGACCTTATCATTCTCCAGAGTATCCTGACAGGAGGTTGTAGCAAGGTGAGGGTCAGCCTGTTCTCATGAGTAAAAAGGGATAGAATGAGAGGAAATGGCTTCAGGTTGTGCCAGAGGAGGTTTAGGTTGGATATCAGGTAAAATTGCTTCACCGAAAGGATTGTCAAGCCCTGGAACAGGCTGTTCAGGGCAGTGGTTGAGTCACCATTCCTGAAGGAATTTAAAAGGCATGTAGATGTGATGCTTCAGGACATGGTTTAGTGGTGACTTGGCAGTGTTAGGTTAATGGTTGGATCCTGATCTTAAAGGTCTTTTCCAACCTAAACGATTCTATGATTCTGTACATACCCTTCCCTTTAAAAAATCTCTTAAAATCTCTGTGTGCAGATCTCAGGGTCTGTGGGCCTGTGAGAGGGGTAGGAGCTGGGAGCAGAAACCCTTCTAGGTGTGAGGTTAGCAGAGGTGAACCAGTCATGGGGTGGGTGTCACTCACTCATACCCCAGTGGGAGAAGGGTAACATGATGGGGTGCTTTGGGGAAGAGTCAAAAGGGGACACAGGTGCCCAACCAGACCCCAGGGCTTTTGTTCTTGTTGCTCGGCCACACTGAGCACTTGCAAGCACTTGGAGACAGAAATGCACAATGAAACTTGGACATCTTGGGAAATAAGAGAAATCTGATTGACCCAGTCGCCTCATTCGGCACTTACATGTCAAAGTTAGATTAAGCCTTGCAGTGTGGAGGTGCACAGATGCACGTTTAAAATGAAATAAAGGCATTCAGGAGAGCTCTGCTCTGTATGTTGTGACTAATTTGAGCAGCCAACAAAGCACACCTGCACCCTGCACGTTAACGTATCTCTCACTGAGCTTTCTGTTGTAAGTAGAAAAATGTCTGAGGAAACCGGTTTGACCCCTGGCTTATTCCGTATTTGAATGTACTGTTTAATGGTCATAAAAATCTGTGATGAGCCAGTGTACTCTGTGGGCTGGTTTCATGAGCCTTTTTCTCAAACATGCTGAAGTTCGGAAGAAAGGGTGATGGTGTCATTTGGGGGCATTTTTTGGCTAAATGTTGTGTCTGTGAGAATTGTAAGGCAAAGCTCTCGGTAGTCTCTTGTTCTGCACAAGTATTAAAAGCTGAAGTATGATTTAGGAGCACAGGCAACTGGTTTCTTTTGATGAAAGATGCCGGCTCTTTGCAAACTGGAATAATGCTTGCTCTTGCAAGTAATCCCACTGGTTGCTCAGTAGGAAGCTCTTCATGGAGCACTAAACATCTTCTAGGATGAGGAGCTTACCAAGCAGCTCTTTGAAATGAGGCTGCTGTCTTTAGATCTGTCTCTAAGATACCTGCACCGTTTTTAAGCTGATGTGTTTACCTAAGAGACGTGTTAAAAGATCAGTTAGTCTACTACATTTTGAATTGGTAACACTCTGTGCATCCTGGATGACTTTGCTTGGATTGCTGGAGATCTCTGATGTATATCTTGGACTCTAAACGCTCATTCTATGGATTTATATTCTTACCTAATAGCTTAATGCTTTATCTTCTTTCACAATGACTAGTCATAATACTGCTAAAAATAAATGTGTGTGGGGGGGTTATGTCCAGATTTGGACTTCTCCTGAATGTACCATCCTTTCAAAGGTGTTGGTGAGGACAGAATTGGGGCATCATCTAACTCCCAAGGAAGAGTAGTTTGCCATCTTGGTGGCATTTTATCTTTTTGTTCTACACATACGAAATGTTTATGAAAAACCATCATCCCAGAGAAATGACACAAATCCCGATGCAAGTCTGCTCTCTCTCATAGTCATAGGTTCTTCAGAAATACTCACAGACTGGGATTTTTTTAAAGGCGTCTCTTGCAATGGCTTTCCTTTAAAAAGCAGGGCGAGAGGGCACGGCAGGACACTTCGGAACTGCGGGTGAGGCCCTCGAGAAGAACTTCCTGCAGACCTGCCAGTTTAGAGCATCCCCGGCACTATTATTAGCGGGGTCCTCCTCTGGAAGGGGGCGCTTCCACCCCCGCAGCGTGCCGCCTCTCGCCCTTCTGCACGGCGCCAGTTTCTAAATCGTGGGGGAGGTAAGAAAGCACAGCAACCACAGCCCTGCAAAGGGACCTGCCGTCCCGGCTTGCTGGGTGAGAACCCGAGCAGGGAACAGCGCCGGGGAGCTGGGCAGCACCGGCAG
>NW_010419518.1:17629-21596 GCF_000710305.1 Buceros rhinoceros silvestris | reverse complement strand
GTGAAGGCTTTCCACCTCAAACACACACCTCTGTAGTCGTGCAGAGAAAAAAATGGTTCATTAGCCTGCACTCTCTTTTTACTTGTTAGTCCGGGGTTCAAAAAAGGGTCTTGTGTCCATGAATCTCATTTTCCAAACAAGCTGAGCTGCGAGAGCAACGTCATGCTGGAGAGGAGCAGGGTAATACCTGAATTAATTCAGAAGGGATGCAGAGCCCTTTTCATCCTTTCTCTCCCTCATTTCAAAGGCATGGAAATGGAGCCAGTGTCTCCTCTGTATTATTTCTGCATCCAGAGGGACAGCAACGGGTCCCCCACCATTCTGGCTTGGCCCTGAGCAGCACGTTCTTAATCCACCAGAGATCTTGCCACAGCCATGAAAACAGGGAGAAAGGAGCAGGACTTTTTTTTTTTTTAATAGCTGAATCTATCACACTTTCTTTCCCCCCTGTTTCCAAAAGTTCTGCTTTTTGTGTGGGAAGTGTTGGAATTAATTTTAAAGTGTTAGTGAGGAATGCTGGTAGACACAGCTGTAAAAGCACTAGGACCTGCAAAAGCCCCCAAAGAGCTGTCAGAGCTTGGCTCTCTGTACAGAAATTCAAGGGTTTTTTGGTGTTGGTTTTTTTTTTTCTTTTTCCAAATGTACAGAAGCTTTTTGTTATTTCTCAAGATTCAAGGCAGCTTTTTAAAATCTCCATTTTCCACGGTCTGGGGGGGGGTCTGTTCTTGCTGTGCTGCCATATGGTGGTGACCCAGGCGTCCCTGCTTACTGTCAGTCTTGTCGCACTGCGGATTCCTGGGAAAGGAGCTGAAATCACTGAATTGCAATGGCCGTGTCCAAGGAGAAGCCCCCTCCCACCCTCCTGGTGCACTAGTCAAGGCAGAGACTATTAACAGACCGAAAGCTTCAGAGGTGGGATTCAAGATGTTAGAGCTGCTCAATGTGATTTGTAAGATTTTCACATAATTGCACCCCTCGTTTTTCTCCTAATTTATTTTGGAATCTGGAAGCCTTAATAATCGGTCAGACCTCATCCTGTGTAGATGCTCTTTAATGAAGGGAAGAGATGGTCCCTTCTCCCTTGTAGTTTAGATATATATATGTTTCAGGACAAAAGGTGACAAATAGTTGGATATTGATGGTTTGGATGAGCTGTACAAAGAAATAGCAGGTCAGTATTTTTTAGCATTGTGGCCATGGATCTCAAGATCCTAGAAGTTTCTCCCAGTTCCCTCTGAGATCACCTTTATTTGCTGTTGACTGCAAGACATATGTTTAAAGGTTGTTACCCTCTGTAAAAGCCCAGTGCTGTTACCAAGATGAATTCCCACTTCTCCCTTTTAGAGCTGAAGGAAAAGGCAACATCAGCTTTTTTGCTAAGAAAGAAAAGTTCCTCCAAACTTCCCTCCTGAGGGACTGGATTTCAGGCAGGAAACTTGAAGGTGCAAGAGACTTGAGATGCAGAAATACTCGGAAAACATTTTCCCTTAGAGATTTAGTGAAACCTGTAGATCTACCAGATCTACCTGGGTGACTACGCAGTTTAAATAGCCAACGCGGTTGTATTTTAAAAAGCTGGGAGTAGATTTACCAGCCCTGGGAGATCCCTTCTAGTCCTGGTAGGGCTTAGTAATGCTCTGAGAACAATATGCTTCTGCATGTTTATTTTCTGGCATCTCTGGCAGTCCTGCAGGTGACGACAACCTTGATGAGCTCATCAGCTTAGATATATGGGACATGGGGTGGCCAAGAGTACTATTGTCATCAGATCACTCCTTGTTCCAGGATGACTGATGTCCATTGGAACTGGCTTCTCTTTGCTTCCACCGACGTAGTCAATGTAGAGAGTGGAGCAGAGGGGTGAGGTAGTGTGAGGTGGCAGAGTATGACTTGACCCAGACAAAGCAGGACTGAGGCTTGTTTGGGGTTTAGGCCATTTGAGCTGGAGCCAAGCTGAAGGTAATCTTTTCACCTACATTAAACTCTGAAAAAAAGGATCACAATTTTTGCTGTTAAGCCAGAGAAGCGGGTAGCTTTCACATTGACCATGAAACCTGGTGTGCGTAATCCCATTGCCCTGCGGTGGGTGAGCCACCGGGAAAATAAAAGCGGTCAGGTAACGGAGATTAGTTCCAGCAATCTTCCAGAAAGGGACAATACTGTCACCCGAGTACACGGGAGGTCGGGTGAGGTGGTTGTAGTGGTCACCAAGAGCCTCAGCCCGTGAATTTACGTTAAGGTTGTGCGTTGATGAAAAAGACTTCAGTTTTGTCCTGGGAGATGGGCTGCAGCCAAGCAGGACTAACGCTGGGTTCCTCGCAGTGGGGGAGCAGGAGGGAAGAAATGTTTTACGGTGAGGTGGGCAGAGCCTGGCGCAGGCTGCCCCGAGAGGTGGCAGCAGCCCCATCGCTGGCCCCATGGCAGGTCAGGGTGGCCCTTGGGGCTCTGAGCCCCCTGCTCTGGGGGCAGATGTCCCTGCTCCCTGCAGGGGGTTGGGCTGGAGGAGCTTGGAAGGTCCCTTCAGCCCAAGCCATCTGGTGATTCTATGATTCTATTTTCAGGATAATAAAACATCATTTTCTATGATCCATCTAGATCTGGTGGTTTTTTGTTTTTCTTGCCTTTGATAGACGCATCTATGTAACAGACTTGGTTGGTGACGGTGACAATTTACAGGTGCAGAGACCTGCTGAGGTCCTTCCCTCCTTGTTTGGAAGCTAGTTTGGATCCCTCCGAGCAAACTTCCTTCCATGCCCCTGAATGTTTCTTTACACATCGTTAAACTGATTAATGCTGTTCGTTAGGAATCTCATCTGCTTTCTGAAGTTAGTTTTACACACTTGGTGTCTTTAAAGGGTTTCTTCTGTGATGCTCTGCCTGGAGTTGGTGCTTCTGGAGGCACAGGAGTGCTGGACTTCTGTCTTCTCAAGTTTATCTTGGTAAGATAAAAGATGAATCAGAACTTATGTTGCAGATGGCATGCTCCTTCCTCTGGGAAACACCATATTTCATTTCATTTCATTCCCCTAGTCCTAGGAGTTTCACGTCCCCGTAGACCAGCAGACATGATGCAGGACCTACAGAAGACCTGTGTCAGTTCAGAGTGGGATCTGGAGGCCAAAGCAAAGTTACCCGAGGGGCATCTCAGATAGCAGTAGTTGCCCAGGTCTTGGAAACTAAGCAGAGCTTCTGGCTCATAAAGTGTGTGGAGGTAAATCTTACTTCAGGTAGAGGTTTGTTGTTCCTGGGCTCAATCTTCAGTTATGCAGTCACAGAAGGAGAAAGTGAACTGAGGTCTCACCCTTAGACGTCGTTTAAGATCTTCCAGGCAGAACTCAGTAATTCCTTTTGCTTTTCGGACTATGTCCATCTCAGTTCTCACAAGGAATTAATCTTGATTTGGAAAGATCAGTAGATCAAAGCATTTGCTGCCAAGGCCCCTGCTGCTGTGCTACGTGAGAGCTTGGTTCTGGGCTACTTAACCTGGTCACCTGGATTTGCTTTGTGGGTACCTGAAGGACCAGGCAACAACTTGGTCCCTGAAGTTCTCATTAGCTGCCTGAGTTTGTTTGGTGCAAGTCTTGCAGGTTGATTTCTACCAAAAGGAGTCCTGGTTGTGCACACACAAGCAGCTCTGTGGGCAGGACCCACGCCAGGAGAGGAGAGATGGGGGATTCACTTCAGAATGGCTTAGTGCTAATGCCGACGCTTTGTCTGTTTTACTGCTTTTCAACATTCACCTCCCTTTGGAGGGGCTGTTTGATGCAAATCAGGTTTCAAAGCCCACCTCAAGATGCTGGTGGTTCCCTCTTAATTTAGTGGACGTACTGAACCGCGGCTTTGTTGTGCTGTTTGCATTAGTGAGGACATAGATGAAGCCTTTTTAAGCTCGTCTCCAGTGATTCCCTTTTGATGTGTGAAGAGCTTCGTGCGAGCGTTGTTTCCTCGTCGTGTTTACCTTTCCAGC
>NW_010419518.1:2262-17556 GCF_000710305.1 Buceros rhinoceros silvestris | reverse complement strand
TGAAGGAAACCATCTGAACCGCAGATATAAATTTGCATTATACCGTTTTGCAAATCACACACCACGACGGCTCTTCCTGGAGTCGCACCTGGCGATAACAAAACGTGGGATGTCAGAACACGTTTACCGAGAGTGAACTTCTCCCTCTGCACACACGCTATGCCGCACACCTTTTCTCCATGGAGGTGGAGGAGCAGTGATGCTATCAGAAAAGCCGAAGGAGATCTTTAGCATCAGCTCTTCGAGGCACAGAGAATATTGTGGTTAAATGTCAGCCCAATCCTCTGGATAATATGTCCTCTGGTAAATGCTGTAACACATTTTATTGACTGTTTTCCCACTGAAGGTTCTGTAAGTGCTTTGGAAATAAACGTCCAAAACCAGACGATGTCTGAAAAGTTGTAGGTACGGAAGCTAGAACGTCATTTCTTCCAGGTGGCATCTTCTCCCTGCTCAGACCATCATCCAAACCGCCCAGGGCAGGTGTCAGAGACTGTTGTAGCACCTTCAAATAGCAAGGGAAGTACTCATCGCCCAAGCCGCCCTTAACTCTGGTTTCGTGAGGATACCGTTGATTGCTGCTGCTCTGGCAAAGTGCCCCAGCTTCTGTAAGGCCTCAGGTTTTATTCCTGTTGGGGCCGTGGAAATCTGATGGGAAACCAGAGTAACGTACAGTATCGGACTTAGGTGGGATAGGGATCGCTCTGCTCTGAGATTCGCTGGTATTTCAGCCAATATTTCAGATGACCAAAGGGCTCTGCAGCCGTTTGTGAAATCTGCCCTTGGTGCTTGCAGGACATACGAGTTCCTCCAGCTCCTTGCTTTTCACAGGGGCTTTTCTGTCTTTGAAGCTGTTAAAGTGCTGAACCTGATGCTGCTGTGCTCCAGCGATGATTTATTCGCCTTCATTTGTTTGCGTTTTCCCACACACATGAATGTCTCCTTGCAACTTTGCCATGAGATATGTTTCCACCACCATCCCCCAACTGCTCAACAGACCTTTGCTTCGTCTGAAAATGAAACCATCAAAATGTTCCGAAGGCCAGTTCATTTTCCTGCTTGCAAAAAAACCCTTGGATTGCTCTCGGGAAGTATCTTCTTGCTTCTCTCCATCCCAACAAAGTGCTATTTATTAGCGTTTGTATGGTCGCTGCTGGTAATTTCCTTGCTGTTCCTGATGCCTGCGTGTTGTAATTAAATCATTTCAGATCATCATTATGGTGTGAGGTTGACGGTGACAGACCCAAGCAAACGAGGCCTTGGCTCGGCTTTCCTGCCTCTGATCTCCTGCCTGGTGCCATTCGCCACCCTCTTTAGTTGTACAGTGAGGGAAATGTCTTGATTCTTTGCTTTGCACTTTATGAAGCAGATCACAGAATCACAGAGTACCAGGTTGGAAGGACCTCAAGGATCATCTGGTCCAACCTCACTTGGCAAAGCCCAGTCTAGACAAACTGGCCCAGCCCCTGCCCAGCCCGATCTTAACAGTGTCCAGTGTTGGGTGCTCCAGCACTGCCCTGGGGAGATCGTTGGCTGATT
Organism: Buceros rhinoceros silvestris; assembly: GCF_000710305.1. NCBI lineage: Eukaryota > Metazoa > Chordata > Aves > Bucerotiformes > Bucerotidae > Buceros > Buceros rhinoceros. The sequence goes on along the minus strand of NW_010419518.1, from coordinate 16,017 downwards.
GTTCTCATTCTGAAAACCATTCCTCTTGTGTCTGGTTGGAGTCTCCCTGGGAGTTATTAGTCCCCATCACCCCTCGTCCTTTCCATGAGACTCCTTGTACAAAGGGTGTCCCCATGCTCTTTGCAGCCACCCTTTAGACACTGGGACATGGGGAGAAGGTCTCCCCTGCGCCTTCTTTTCTCCAGGCTGAACCAACCCAGTTCTCTCAGCCTTTCCCAGTCCTTGGATCATCTTTGTGGCCCTTCTCTGGACCCTCTCCAGCCTGTCCATGTCTTTTTTGCAGAGCGGGGACCAAATCTGAACCCAGAATTCCAGGTGTGGCCTGGCCAGCACTGAGCAGAGCGGGACAAGGACTCTCTGTCTCTGCTGGAGATGTCCTTGCTGATGGACCCAGCATCCCGTGGGCATTCTGTGCCGCAGCAGCAGCCGCTCACTGGTCACTCCTGTTGAGCTTGTTGTGCACCAGGACCCCCAGGTCCCATTCCCCAGAGCTGCTCCCCAGCCTGTGCTGTGCTCCTGGACTGTGTTTTCCCAGGTGCCAGACCTGCACTGGTCCTTGTTGAACTTCATCAGGTTCTCGTTAGCCCACTCGTGCAGCCCGTCCAGGTCTTCCTGCAGGGTGGCTCTCCCTTCTGAAGTGTCCACTTGCCCACTCTGTATGGTATTATCAGCAAACTTCATCAGTGTACGCTCGATCCCATCATCCAGATCATTTATAAAGATATTAAACAGATCATAACGCATCAGTTTCTCTAGGAGGACATGGTGGGAAACCATATAGAGAGCCTTGGAGAAATGCAGGTAGACAATGTCCACCGCTCGCCCCACATCAACTGAGCAGTTTTCTTTGTTGTAGAAGGCAATGAGGTTTGTCAAAGACATCTTGAACTTGGTGAATCCGTGCTGGCTTTTTCCAGTCATATGCTTCATTTGACTTGTGCAGGCCACCAAGAGGATTCATTCGTTCACTGGACTGGAGTAAGACTGATGTGCCTTTAATTTCCTGCATCTTCTATTAAGACCTCCTTGTAGATGGGGATGACATTAGCCTCCTTTAAGTCTTCTGGGATATTCTCTGATCTCCATGACTTTTCAGAGATTATGGATAGTGGCTTCATGACATCGTCGGTCAACTCTCAACACCGGTGTTTGTGATCCATCAGTCTTGGCTGTTAACTCTTCCATTGCCTCAGTCAGAAGCACTTGGTGCCCAGAATGGACAGAGTACACCATGGGCATCTGGGTTGCCGCTTTCTTAATCCCCTGTATAGAGACAGTGGGCAGGGAAATGATTTTTGGCTAATAAGACAGGAAATAGTCATGTCTAGGTCTACAGGGCTGGGATGAATCCGGCTCAGAGGTTGCATGCAGTGGCTGAGTGTTGGCCACGTCATTCTGACATAATTTTCCGTGTATGCCTTGGGATAGCTGTGGTTGTTACCTGATTCTACAGCCCAGCTTCTTCCCTCTCTCCCTTCCTGGCATTCATAGCTAGAATGAAGTTGAAATGCAATTTATTAACTTCAAACCATTGTGTGGGCAGGGAACTGGAAGAGGAGTGTTGGTGCTTCCAAGACACCATGTGGCTTTGGGGATGGCCGCTTCCCTTCAGCCTGCCTTTTCTTTCCTAGGAAGTCGCTCAGCTTGGGACCGTGTCTTCTAAAAAGGTCCCTCTGTGTCAGAGCTGTGCGTTGAAAACAGGTCACCCAAACCTGCAGGGTGGTTGTCTTCTGAAGGGGACATAAGAAGGAGCTGCCTTCTGGAGCCATATAATACACTTACTGTTCTTTAACGTGCTTTACAGTCGCAGCTAATGGCTCTGTGGACCCTGGTACCACGCTTCATCCCCCCTTTCAGAGGCACTGGGTGATGATTTCCTCAGAATGAAGAGGAGATGCAGGAGAGATTGCAAATGGGCTTTGTGTCCCGCCTGGGGAGCGACTTGGGTCGCTGAAAATAGGTACTAGTGTAATTGCATGCATCAACGTGGCTTCTTAGATGTCACCAGGCTTGTTAAGCAAAATTTCCTGCAAAGGTCCATTGTCCTTAGGACACCCCAGTCAGATCGTGTTTAGCGAGACTATTAATAGTGCAATACTACAAAAGGAATTTCTGTTTTATCCACCAGCCGCTACTGCATTTCCCTGGTAATGTTTCTCTCCGTGCTGAACGGCAAAGTGCCTCGCCATGGGTTTATAATGCAAAAAGGCTTTCACTGATCTATTATGTGAAACCTTTTGCACTGGATTTCCTCTGACCGCGTCTGTTGTGTCGCTCCAGGAAGCGTGCTTTATCCAGAGAAATCCAGAAAGCGTGCTTCATCCAGGGAAAAAGCCATTTATCCCATCCCGTGATCGTCTTTTTGCTTACGATGGGTGAAACAAAAGGCTAAATGCTATCCCAGAAATCCTTTGTCCATTTTCCTGACCGTACCCACGTTAAATGGCCTGTCAGAGGTTTCTGCTGGTGTAAGAGGGTAAGCAAGCGTTGACATCCTGGGTTAGCACAGCTGAGGTCGGGCTTCCTCCCAACGCACTGTGTTTTTGCAGGAAAGGTAGTGGATCCTGGCTGCAGAATTAGTTGCCAAGAAATGATTTGGTTCTGCTGACGTCACTGAACGTGTTAACGTTTTATTGCTCTGCTTTAGCAACTCAGAAGTTCTTGCAGTGGCTTTGAAGGAAGGAAAAGCGAGAAGGGTGGTAGGAAAGATGTGGTAGGGCGCTCGCAGGTGGAAACCATGGAGGAGAAGAAGGACGTGATGTGTGTTAGACAAGGTGACACTGAGCAGCCAGGGTGGAACCACTGTGAAAAAGGCAACTACCATCTAGGAAACACTTTTATTAGGAAATTAATGATGCATTAATGAGAAGTGTTAATACTGTTACACTGGACGCAGTCGGAACATTCTCCGTGGTAACTGTGATGGGTTCTGATTAACCATCTTCAAAAAACGTGCGAAGAAGAAGTCATTAACAGGAGCAGAAACCTCTTCTGCAGGAGCAGAGGGGGAAAAGGGTGGTTGGCTTCTCTTAGCAAAACAAAGGCTGGCCTGGAGGGGACCGATCTCTGCAAGCTGCAGCCTCCAGCCAGAAGCTGGAGAGGACAAACCTAGGGCAAGAACTGGGTGGAGACGCCCTTCCCAGCACACCGGGTAGCACCAAAAGGTGCAAAATACTCTCTCGGGTCGGGGCTGTGTGACACAAGTTTTCAACACAGTCAACAAACGAGTTAGGCTCCCGCTGAACCTGAGTCCAAGACGAACTCTTCTCTTGGGTATTGACTCCCTATGTATTTCTGAACAAAAGTTGTTGTGGGTTGTGATCTGAAGGTCTGCCTGTAAAGCTCGACAGGGCAGGATTAAGCTGAGGAACCTTCCAAAGGTTGTATTTCCATCAGACTGGGTAGAGGTGGAACTTTGGTCTGGTGTTAATGCTGAATAGGGCACTCGGCCAGTCTGATGCTGCAGCTGGTGGAGCTGGACGAGGATAATGGAGTTCTGCACGCGATTTCTGCCACCAGTTTAGTTTAACTGGAGACGGTTCCCTCTAAGGCAGCACTGATGAAGTAGCTGCACCTGCGTGTCAGAGCTCTTTCTGCTATGGAGAAGGCCTGTAAACCTTGTATAAATCAAACCACTTTCTTTTATTGTTTTACTATCTCTTTTCTTTAGGGGGTTTATTTGCAAGTTTTCCTTTCTTTCCCCGGACCAAGTTCCTTTAAGATTCTCTTCATCAGAAACTCCCTGTCACAGCTCACCTGTTTTTTGTTTGAAATATGCATCACTACCAAATTCTGGAAACACTTCACAGGGAGTTGAATTGAGGATTGAAAGAGGACAGGGACTCAAATATCTAAGTTCTGAGATATCTGCACTCAGTGACTGGGTCTAGTGGTAAAGACATGGGAGTATGGCCTGGTCTTGTTAGGAGATGGGACTCTGGAGATCTAGATTGGGGAGGGGGGTGTATTCGTTTAATTCTTTGTGTTTCCTACTGTGAGTATCTTTTACCACCATTAATCCAGCAAAAGACATGAGGCTGCTGGAGCGGGGCCAGAGGAGCCCCAGCAATGCCCCCAGGGTGGAACCCTCTGCTGGGAGGAGAGGGCAGAGAGCTGGGGGGGTTCAGGCTGCAGCAGAGGAGGCTGCGGGGAGCCCTGAGTGCAGCCTGTCAGTGCTGCAAGGGGCTGTGCGAGAGCTGGGGAGGGGCTGTCAATGGCCAGACAGAGTCGATCCTGTGAATTCACACCTCGGTTTGCCTCTCAGGAACATTTCTGGATTTGAAACCCCTAAGACCAAATTCTTCAGGAGCAGTGGTGTTTCCGGGTGATGAAGTGTGTTAAGCCCCAGCCTTATTGGGATTCTGCAGACGTACCGTGCCAGAGAACTCAACAGCAATTTCCAGAGTCTCTGCCGTTCAGATAAGTGTGTCTGTGTCCTGCTCCACTCCTCTGGTGTGCTCTGGTGTAACTCAGCGTGCTTGCAGTCATGTACAGTAGCCCTTAATGTCAGCAGCTTTTTATATCTCATTAAATTGCCTACAGATTCCTCGATTCTTTTAATCACACAAGTAGATGCTGACATGATACGTGTGGCAATCAAAACATGAAAAGCAAGTTAAAAAGTAAGTAGAGGCAGCTTTCTTGCTGCAGCTGTCAATATCTTTGACAAGCAAGTGCTTGCGTTGTGACACATGGTAATAGAAAACATCCCGTTGTGGTTGAAACACCACCAGCACCTTGAGGAAAACCTGGCGCCTGCGAGACCAAATGACACGGCGAGTTTCTAGGGTCCTTGGTCATAAAATGAATTTTATGCCAATAGTGAACTTGATCTTTCAGTTTATCATCAAGAAAGGAAAGGAGGAGAAAAAAGGAAAGAAAAAAACACCACTAGAGCAGCGCACTTCAAAGCCTCCAGGCACTACGGTAATACAAATAATAAATTAAGAAATAATAAAGTGCAGAATCATGGCGTTCAGCTTTAGGCTGAGAGTGGGATTGATAAGCAGAGAATTTAACATTAAGAAAAAACCCTTTGGGGCTTCAGCCTTCACTGGTTGTAGAGTGTCAGGAAAGAAATTAGCATTTTCGTTGTTGTTGTTGTTTACCTCAGAAATTTAGGAAGAGATCGGGAATGAACAAAAGATGCTCCAAGGGGCCCTTCTGGAAAAAGTCCAACCATTGCAAAGTTACACAGATGAATTGATTTAATTAGGCTGTATAATAACACTGCTGCTGCGGCTTTTGAAACAGACTCATAAAAGATATTAACGGATGCAGTTGGGGTATTGCATAGTCGTTTCCAAGATGCCCATGACTCTTCCCTATTTCCTAGGTCATAAAGAGCTCTGCAAAACGTGTAGTTTCCTCTTCTTCCCCTCAATTTTCTATTCGTACTGATTAAAAATGTCTGTACTGTGGCTGGAAATACTTCAGCGGAGACAGAGGCAAAAGTCCTTTTTCTTATGATATAGCTTGTGGAAATTATTTAGGAGAAAAATACAATCCTGTAGCTGTAAAAAAAAAAAAGAAAAGAAAAACAAACAAACCAAAAAACCAAAAACAATTGAGAATGAAACCTGTGTGGAGAAAATAGGATTTTACTACCAAAGTATCTTTTTTTTCCTTTATGGAGGAACTGTGCCCGTGTTGATGGCCAAGATGTCCGTCCAAATGTTAGTGAACTTTTGGGGCAGAAGGCATCTTCCTTCCGACGCTTGGTGATCTGCCAGAGATGTGAAATTCACTGAAGTTCATTCCACAAGCACAAGAACTTTGTTTCAGAGCACGCCGGTCAATTTTGAACCGTCATCTTGCTCTTCACATACTCAAGGAGGGTTTTGCTGAAAACCCTGGTCTTGGTGGAAGTGGAGAGCGAGCAGCTGCAGGCCCCTGCAAACCTGGGTATAAAGGATGTTGAATCATTGACAAACCTGTTCTTGACTCCAGGGGCTTGTGGATGAACCATCTAGCAAAATTAGAGGTAAAAAACAATTCTGCTGCTCCTTTGTGAATAACCCAGTTTAGTTGATCCTGATGGTCTGTCTTTGGGGCGGATTTTTGGGGTGGTTAGAGAGACTTTTCGGTAAAGCTGTAGTAGTGCCTTGAGAAGAGCACCAGGTCAGCCCTGCTGTGTTGAAAGAACTGTAGCATCCTTTTTAACGCGAACTTTTCAGGCTTACTTGGCTGTCGGGGGAGAATGCTGGGGAAATCCAGGTTGCTCCAAGCATGGTACGACAGACTTTGTATCGGCAGGTCTGAAAGTATCGGTGATTGAAGTACAGGACGTTCCACTTCAGTGTAAGAAAATGCTTTTTGTACTGTGAGGGTGTCAAACACGGGAGCAGGCTTGGAGTCTGCATCCTTGAAGATATCCAAAACCCAAGTGGGCACAGTCTTGGGCAACCTGCTCTGGCTGGGGTTGTGTTGGATGATCCTCCAACCTCAGCTCTTCAGTAAGGCTGTGCCTTGCCACCACTTCACATTTTCCAGGCTGTCAGAACAAGGTAAAAGGTCAGCGATGGCGAGTTTGGCTTTTCAGGGGAACGGGAACTCTCCTTCGTTACCCTGAAAGCCAGCACTGTTCAAAGTTTCCACGTGCATCTCCCAAACAACAGAAGATAGTCACAGTGCTGGAGCGATGCAGGGAACTGTCGGACGGTGCGATCGTTTCTGACATGCTTTGGCTTTGGGGGGTCCGTGCGTTTCAGCGGGGCTCCGTAGAGCCTGGTTTCTTGTGTGCCCAGTCATCCGAAAGGGCTTGATGTAAAAACTTTGAAGTGCTAAAGACCACATTGGCAAGACATAGTACAATTACTTTGTTATGCATCTTGTTATGTTGGCATATTTAATTAAATTCCTTGCTAATTAGAGCGGTATGTACTTGCATTAATTATTATTTGCTTAACACAATCAACAGCGTAATTCTCTTCAGCAAAGCTGCACAGTTTCTAGTTAAATTACTGATTTTGAGTGCGTTCTGAAAGAGTAGTTGCTCCATTTTTGTCAAATGATAGGTTGCATTCTTTAATGTGAACGAAATTCAATTTAGACTAACTAAAACTTAATATATTGTATTTTTAATTGGTGATTAAGCAGAGAAAGGAAAAGCTGGTTTGATTTGTACCTCGGCACAAAGATGTGTGGTTTTTTCTTACTGGATTACAAAATTAGATGGGTCTGCTGTTTATCCCCCGCCAAGACCTTTTTCGGTCTGACAGAGAAAAAGTACATTTGTTTTCTTTGTCAGGAGGCTTTGGAAGGAAACTACTTGCTCATGCTAGAAAAAGGTAACACAATGGAACTTCTGACCTTTTACCAAGCTCTTAATTACTTTTTAAAGTGTAGAGTACTCGAAACATACTGGGCAGCCAGGGACCTGTCTGGTTTTTAGTACTACGCCACTTAGCCCTAATTTTGACCTGTGCATTTATATGTAGTCCCTAAAATTGCAAGGAAAGCGATAACATCAGTATCTTTGATCGTGTTCAGCAAAGGAGCCAATACCCAAGTGTCTGATGGTTTCTGCGAGTGGGTGCTGCACCACGCGGGAGGAGTTTGTGTGTGTAGAGATGCCCCCACCCACACGTGTCGTCTCTATCTGTCAGACCTACTCCTGTCTCTGTCGCGTTGACTGCCGGAGGTTGTTTCTCGTTTGAGAAGTGAGCTGCTGATCAATACTCAAAGTGTGTGCAGTGGGGGATCGCTGACCCGCACCGTATTAACGTATTTAAGCTGAGGACCTCGGGAGAGCGGTAAGAACGAAGCAACCCAAGAGACTGAACACGGTAGGAGCAGATGGAAGAAATAATTCTTCTAAAGCAGAACATCAACATGGCCAGGATTAGGTAGCGAGATAGAGAGGATTTGTTCTCATCCCAGGAAGGGTTAGGAGTGTTCCCTTGCATTTTTCAAGACAAAATGTGCCGTTGAGTGAGAACTTTATCAGAGGACGAGCAGAATGTTAATGAGCGTGGTGAGCCTACAAGGCTCTTCAGCATCTCCGTAATCACTGCCATGAAACCGGGCAGATAATAGCAACACTCTGGAGGTCTTCACGCAGATTACAGCGGAGCCGTGTCCGTTCTTTTCACTCACTGTAGTTAGTCATTTCTAACCATGTCACGAAACAACAAGAAGATTTTGTTTTGTTTTGTTTTGTTTCAAATGCGAGTGGGGAACTTGGCTCACGGTTTTGTCCATCCAGCTGTAGCATTTTTAATCTTCCATTTGAACATGGCCTGTGAGTGGGATACCTTGGGAACGGCATTGTAAAACCAGTAAGAATTGCAAAGTGTTTCCACGCCATGTGCTGAAACAGCAATACCTTTGTTCCCAAACTTGGTAAAGTGCATCTTTTCTGTTAATAATCACCATCGTTCATCTGCTGGGAAATAAGCATTTTAAAGACATGGGTGATTTACTCCTCCATGCAGAATGAAGGGCACAAGTCCACCGTTAAGATATTGTAATAGAAAAAAAATGCAGGAAAAAATACAGAAATTGAAGAATCACAGGAGAGAAAAACAGCAGAGGGGAAGAACTGATAGTAAATAGAATTCATGAGAACTGCAGGAAGTGCCTGTTAATGGCTCTGGGCATCGCAGTTGCAGGAGGCATTTCCAGCCACAAAGCAGCACCGCTGTCTTCCCACACAAGGAGCGTCTCCCAGATGCGAACCTGGTTCCCCAAGACCGACTCGATGCCTTAGAGGGTTCAGCTTTGCAGCAATACATTTTCTCACGTGGCTTTTGAGAAAAACATGAGCTCGCCCACTTAGTCTCTTTGTGCTTCTTGTTGTCCACTGGAAAAGGGGCTGAGAATGTTTCACTGTTTCAGCGTGAAGGAAGAGTGTTTGGGGGAGACTTGCTAATGTTCTCCTCGAAAGGCAGTGACTGCAAACAAGTCCCAGAGCAGGTGCTAACCAGGTCAGAACTTCTCGCAGCCATCGCAAGCCTCTACGCCAGTGCCCAGACCTCTCACCTACCCTTGGCACTTGGCAAAGCTCTCAAAAGGGTTCACATTTTCTTTCTTTTCCAAGTCAAGATAAAACCAGCTACTAGTAGCACTACACATGAGTAAGGTTGGGATAAAGAATCAGATTTTATAGTTTCAAGTGTTCCTTCCACTGAAGCCCGTTGCAAAATCCCCATCAGCTTTGGTGGGGCCGTGGATTTTGTGTGGAGTCTCTGATCCGCGCTGGGAGAGTTCAGCTGGGATGGCTTGTGCTTAGCAAAGGCGTGGAAATGCTTTAGACCTGGAGATTTTTGCTACTTTGGTAACGGCGGAGAAGACAGAGAAGAAAGTTAAATACATGGTGAAAACAAATAAATATATGAGTCAAATATAAAGTGAAACGGATGAGTGAGGCAACAGGAGCCCAGCTTTGTGAAGTGGAAGCACAGAGAAATGTTTCCCTTCAGAGAACAGAAACTGAAAGGCAGATAAAAACCCGTATTATCTGCTAGCTTCCAGAAATTAAATAATCCTAAGGAAACTGTAAATTCTTTACTTATCTTGGGACTAAATGTCCTGGTTATATTTCCAAAGCCTAAAACCTTCTTCTAGGAGTAAATTTTTGTAAAAGTCTCTTTATTTTCCATGCTCTGTCTAAATATTGCTTTCCTTCCTTTCATTGACGTGACCTAAACAAGCAGTTTATCATGGAAAGAACTCGGCTCTTAAAGAGAGGCTGATGAACACGAAGGCTTCAGGCACACTACACGGTGTACAGCGCTCCTGGCACCCTCATTTGCTGTATTCCTGGCCCTGTTTTACATGTAGACCTCTAAATTAATATCTTGCCTACCAGTATCTGCATAGATGAGATACTTAAACCCCGGTTGCTGGTGTCTTGAGGTTTACGTGGTTGGGGATAGGACTAGATGACCTTTGAAGGTCCCTTCCGACCCAAAGCATTCTATGATACCATGATCTTGGCTTGGTCCCATAACAAGACGACCATCTTTTATGTGGCATCTTCAGCAAGCTGGGGGAAATGGAGGTACATTTAAATCACAGCTCTGGAAGCAGTAAAATAGTTCTGGGCTTCTGTCTGGAGAGCCAGGAGTTTGCAAGGCCCCTTTGCAAGGCCAGATGCAAAATAAGACTTGTTTGGAGCAAGCGCTGAACTTGAGAGGCTTGCAGGTAGGTTGGATGTAGAAAATCTTCAGTATCGGCCCCTGGGGCACTATAGCCGCTTCTTGCATCGAGCTCGACCTATAGCAAGGTACTATATTTACAAACCCCGGACAGAGACACGGAGCAAGGGAACTTCGTGCTTTAATGGTTAAAGGACTCTGATATCCCCTGAGTTGGTGTTTTTCATAGACTGGATCTTCCTTTCTGCCTGGAGGCTGTGTCTGAATTTCATTCCGCCTGGAACGCGCCGCTCTGCTAAGGCGCATCGTACCATCCTGCGGGTCGGGGAAAGTATTGACCGTTTCTGTAAGGAAAGCACGGCTGGACGGACTCCCTGCATTTCCGTAAGGCAGAAGCCCGGTTGTTCCTCAAGGGAAAAGCCCAGTGCTAAAATAACGAGTTTGTTGGGTTTGTTGTCCTCTTGTCCCAGGGACTGCGTGTTAGAGCCACTTAAGCAGAGCTAGAGAAAATCTAGTTAGTTGTGGCAGTGATCACATCGACCCTTCAGACGATGACAATAGGACTTTAACACTAGGAGCTATTTTCCACGCACTTTTCATTGCGTTATCATCTCATCCTCTAATGAGACGGTTCTCCCTGGTCAGTTTTTACTTCTGGGAAAGAGAAAGAAGGCTGAATTGAGAAATGTTTGTGGATTATGGGGTTTGGAGTATGTCATTCCAAAACCGGACTGCCCTCCCAGCGAAGGTCATTTCCTGCTCTTGGAGGTGTTGTTAGTGGGAATAACCAGCTCTTTGTTTTCTTCTGGTGGCTGCAGTCTGTGACTGGGAAAGGATGTTCTACTCTGTAGAGCCTCCAGGGAAAATGAGTAGTTTCTCTAAAAAATTAAGTGCATACTGTACAATTCCAGAATACGTCCATTATTCTGGGGTTCCGGGAACAGTGTCCCAGTCCCTCCAGAAATACCCGTGTTTCTGCGGGCAGGCTGTGCTGTTAACGCTGAGGTGGGCTCCAACATCAAAATAGGCTTCGCAGTGGAATCAGGAAGTGTCACTTGTAAACAGCTTTGTCCAAAAAAAAAAAAAAACCTTCCACATGAAGTCTGACTGCTCTTAAAGCCTGACATTTTGTTAGGTCACGTACTCCGGTGTTCGATCTCTAGGGCCGTTGCGTTCTTAACGGTTGGACTCGATGATCTTAAAGGTCTTTTCCAACCTAAATGATTCTCTGATTCTCCAGCCTGGGGCAGGGATAGCAGGTTGCTCGCACGTCAATCTGCAGTAAACGGCTGGTATCAAGTTGGGCTAAAGGAGGGGATAAAATCCCCGTCTCTGGCCTGAGTCCCTTCCCTTTTACCCCACCACACCCATGCCTGCCTCCATCCTGACAGCCGTCTTACGCTGAGGGACTTCGGGCAGCAAAGGGGTAGATGTCACCAGGAATTTAACGAGGAGGTTTCCATCCAGCTCCTCCACTGTGCCTCCCCATGCAGAAACAGAGATGGATTAATTTATGCTTGCTCTAATTAATTAAAGAAACAAGAGAACTAAGGTCTGAATATGCAGTTCACTGCAGAAAAAATAAGTTGCACATGTAATTGTCGTGGTTGTTTAGATATAATTGTTTCATTAGTCATCTAATAGTTCTGCAGACAGCTTCCACTTTCATGTCATATTTGTCTTCTAATCCTTCTCTGCAGTAAGGAGGAAGAAAGGAAACATTTTTAATCCATCATTTATTCCACATACTGAGTGCCGAAGAGGGAGGAGGGTTTAGGAATGGGGGGTAGAGAATGTTTGAGACGACAACAAAATTCATTCACCAGCTTGTTTCGAGGGGATTTTTCATCTTCTGGAGCTAAATTAGACAGCAGATCCACCGTAGGCCCTGGGCTTTGACATGTGTTTTTTAATGACAGTTAATTAGATGCTGTCTGCAGCAATCATAGGCTGTCAGTCCTAATACACGTCTGGGAACGTGAAGGACAGAAGAACTCCCTCCCCCCTCCTTGCCCTGATTGAAACCGGTTGCCAGAATTAACGATGATTCTATGAGACAGTAGTTTGACAGTTAACGTCGCCTTTCCCCGCCCGCATGAAGCAGGTGTGTAACTCCATCCGTGCTCTGCGTGGTTTGGGGGTGTGTGGATTCTGCGGCAAAGCGAGAGGGGTATGACTTCCTGGTGGCATGGAGGAGCATCACCCAGCTCCTCCCATCTTCAGCCTTTCTCAGAGGTGACTTGTCAGGGAGCTTGTAACGTTCAGGAGATGTCTAATCCTCCGGGGTGCCCCTCTCCTCCTCCTCCGCTGGGTAGTCATTATTTTAGGAGATGTGGGTCAAGCTCTTAGAAGGAGATTATTATGTTGTCACTCCTGCAAGCTTTTATAGAATTCAGAAGATCCTGATCCCCGGCTGTTTCTGGTGGTCACTGGGACGCTTCAGAGTAGCTCTAACGTGGAACCAAGTTCTCTTCTTCCCACCTCTTTTTCTCTGCATTCTGCTTTTCACTCTTCCTGCTCATGCACGTGTCCTTCGATTCCCGGTATGTTAAGCGAGGGTGATAGTTTCTGTAGATCACGGGGTGGTTTGAGAATAAATATCGTGGTGTTTAGATACCGTTACTTTACAGATATAAAGAACAGAAACCAGCAAAGTGATCCTGGAAGCATTCATGGACGTGGTGTTCTTTTACTGATGGAGAACCAGGAACAAATCAATTGAGTCAGAGCAGCACTAGAGAGACGTGTTTGCTTTTGAGTTAGAGCTCGAGGTTGCTGGGATTGCACATGGACAGCTAGACCACCTTCTGGTCTCAAAGCTGTGGCACGATGTTTTGGAGAAACCTCATCTGTTCTGGCCAGAGAGCAAAGACAGGAGGTAGAGATCAGTGCTCAGGAGCTATGAGCCATCCCTATGGGCATGCAGGAGCTTAGAAAGCATCTCAGTAAAACATCAAGTGTCCATCCTCTTTGCCATCATGTGTTTCTGGCCTTTGCCAGTAGAGCAGGAGGCACCGTGTGCCACCGTGTGATTTTGGAAGCCGTGTTGCTGAAGCATTGTTCTGCCCATCAGCTGGGCAGGCATGACCGAGGAGCTGTGCACCAGAGTAGCTCTTTAACCGTGAAGCTGAGCGAAAGCATAGAATCACAGGATGTTCTGGGTTGGAAGGGACCCTCTAGTCCAACCCCCATGCTGTGAGCAGGGACGTCTTCAACTAGAGCAGCTTGCTCAGAGACCAAAACAACCTGACCTGGGATGGTTCCAGGGATGGGGCTTCTCCTGCCTCTCTGAGCAACAGCACTCTGGAGTCTGAAGATCATCATCATCATGATTTCTAGTTTGGTCACCTAATTACTGAGGTGTTGGCCCATTGCTCAGCGACCCACCGTGTGTGGAAGTCCTGACCAATGAGGTCTCTTGTCGAAAGGCCATCACTTACGGTGTTGCCTTGGCTTTAGGGTTGGCTCTCTCTCTTTTACTGCCATGGTACCTAGACAGCTGCAGAGGGGGTTCTCCTCCTGGTCGTTTTGCCAACCCTTCTTCCCATACTGACCGCTTCCTGTCGGCATGCAGCAGTGGCCTGGAAGCCATATCTGGATCTGTAAGGTGCTGAACTGGAAAGTCCCTGCTAGAAATTTTAGGGCTTAGGGCAGA
>NW_010419518.1:0-2110 GCF_000710305.1 Buceros rhinoceros silvestris | reverse complement strand
CTTGAAGACCGCAAGTGTTGGTAGGCATCATGGTACTCAAGAAAATTTGGAATTGGGGCTTCAAAGCAATGATGTGGACAGAGCTCACGTCATTGAAAAAAATCCTCTGGCTGTAATTGCTTCATCTAATCCCTTATTAGCCTGTAATATGGTTCCTGTCATGTCAGACTTTTTAAAATTTAATTTAAATAAAATGCTAACAATATTTTGCTTCTAATTTATCCCCATCCCGGCTGCTTCAGAGACTTATAAGTAGATTGTTATGGCATTAATTATGATTTCATGGTCGGGCCCTGTTCCTCAATAAGAGCGATACAATTTTGCCCCCACTGTGTCTTCAAACAAGGAAGCCACAAGCAGCCCTGTGATGTCTCCCACTGCTTTAGAAGATTTGATATAATGGAGGGCTGATAAAGCAATCAAACAAATCCTATTTACACATCCCTGAGAGGATAATTCATGCATCAGTGAGCACCGTCAATGGAAAATTACCTTTGGAGTTTAAATTGCCATTCCAAAGTTGTATTATAATTTTGTTTTTGTAGGCTACGAGCTTCCAAGACCATGAAATTTATATCCAGTTGCCATTTTTCTGTACAAGAAAAAACCTTAAATACAAAATATTTAACGTCCCTGTCTATAAATTGATATTTTTTTAATAGTTTACTCAATGTTGAAGACTTCTGTGTTTTGTCTGTAGTTTCAAACTTTCAGTCCTGTCTGTGTGGGGTTTTTTTCTTAAATCTAAATAACAAAACCAGCAGCTGGAAATCGATTTTCTGGAGACTGTTCAACATCCTCTTATCGTTGTGTACCCTTTCATCACCATCCACTCGAGGCTTTATTTAAAAAGAAAAAAAACGTGGAAATAATGGAAGAAATGTTCGCCCTCTTTTGCATTATTGTAGAGCGCTGCCTAGGGGCACGTTCAGGGATACCTCAGGTGATGGGTCTAGTGGGAAAGACAAAGCCGCCGGGTACCTACGTCTCTTCACCAAGCCCTTTCTTCCTCTTTTCCTCATTTTTTTGTCCATAGTCACTGACCAGCAAGTTAAGGTTATATTTTCATTGAGTTATTTCTCCTTTTTCATCACTTTGTCTCCGGTTCCTCTCCACTTTGGCTTCTATTTATACTCCTACTGAAAAATGTACATCTCCTGAGTCGCACACTTGGCTTTTAAAGATAAGCTGATCTGTAGCTGCTTAGGTAGAGCCTATCTCAAATAACGTGGGTTTGCGATACAAAAAACCTATATAGAACTCAGTGAACGCATAGAATTGACGAGATCTTGCATTTATTCAGAATTTCACACTGGTCCGTCTGCCGCGGCACGTAGGCTCCTGTGCTGCTCTCTGTGCAATTACGATGGTATTGATAAGTGTATGTGCATGTAAATATATATACAGAGAGAGAGGGACTGAGAAGAGACTAATCTCAAGCTATTATTTCATCGGGGGCTGCCTGCTGCACGCTAATGTAAAGGGGGAAGAACCCAAGATCCTGGATTCCTCTTTCCAGTTGCCCTTCGCTGTCGTCGGAGTTTCTGTCTGAGCAATATGGTGCGGTTTGGGGCTCCATCTGGAGAGCTGACAGCACAGGCTGCTTGGAATAAAGCTTTCAGCCTCCTTCCTGAAGTCTGTGACTAAATGACATCACGGAGTCTTCAGTGTATCAGCAGTAAGAGTCAGAAGGCTAAAACATCCCATTAAAGGGAGGAGATCGTTTGCGAGTGGTAGAGATGCTCAAGTGTGGAGCTGCTCCGGGAGCGCTGTTCTAAACCTGCTCGAGCACGATTTGTTGTAGGAGTTGGAGGCAGGTGAGTGTGTTACGGATTCAAGTTCTTAAGACCCAAAATATAGCTTTTAAAAAAGCCTGTTGTGCTCAGGGAGATGCCGCTTAGTGTATGTACACGTGTGTGTGTCTGTAACCTCGGCATCCCTATTGTCAGCAGTACGTAGGGGGGGTTCAAGTGTTCCCTGCATGTTGTTGGGGCAGTGGGTCAAAGAAAATCACTGTTGATGTGTGAGTGCTAAAGGGTGCAACTGCAGAACAGAAACAGCTGAAATCCATAGAATCGTTCACAGACTGGTTTGGGCTGAAGGGACCTTC
>NW_010419517.1:2968-13347 GCF_000710305.1 Buceros rhinoceros silvestris | reverse complement strand
CCGGTTCCTCCATGTTGAACCCGGGACAGCATGTAAACTACTTTTTTAAAAGTGTGTAAAGAAGTGTGCGTTTACTTTTTAGCCAAAAATATTTAACTGTATTCTTCTTGATTCCTGAACAGTTTTTGTTGAAACTAGAACAAAGTTTTTGATTTTATTATGTTTAAAACAAACCAAATGTCTGTACACCTAAGTATGTGAAAATTCTGCTTCAACTATAGAACATTTTATAATGCTGAAAAACTACAAAATGTTAAAAATTTCTGCAGGGGCAGTAATCCAGTTCACTCTTATGTCGACAGTGGGCTTGACAAAAGAAGCATCTATTTGAACTTTCAATACACAATTAATTAGATTTCATATTAGACCTATCAGGTAACATAAGTTCCATAATGCTTTGGAAAATAAATTCCAAAATGAATTTACTTATTTCTAAGCAATATCCGTACATTCTATTTTAAACATCATTTGGACCTCCTTTCATTACCGTTATTCACAGAGACAGATATTGACACTGTGTTACCTCATGACTAGGAGCAGAGACATGGGCCCAAAATGTAAAAGTGAAATATATTGCTGTGGCTTTAAATATATTTTGCTGTGGTTTTTAAAAGATAGTAATTTTCATTCATCACCTCTCACATTGTTTCACAGCCAATACCCAGCAATGAGTTTTATAACTGCTTTGGGATTATTGGAGTATTGAAGAAGCAACAAACATTTTCGCAGTTGTTTAACTTGTTGCTTTATTTCTCCTTTAGCGTTAGTATAACCATCCTGAAGCATCTGTTATTAATAATAAGCATAAGTGTGCTGAAGGCAGTATATATTAACAATAATAACAGCATCAACAATAGTAATAATAACAACAACAACACGGTACATCACAGACTGCTGAAAGATTGAGACAAAGCCACTCCAGCTAAAACTTCACGTAGTGAAGGCCTCTATGAGGCTCTGATAGAGCAGAGTATGCGGCTCCTTGGGAGCCAAAGAAAGCCAGCAGCATCTCTTGCACAAACACTTCAGCTCCAGGTCCATCCCCTGCCCTCCGTCTCCAACCACAGCCAGCAGCAACCCAGCTGTTGTTAACTGACGGATTATCCAAATCCTGAGCATTTTTATCCAGTGAAGCTCTTCCAGTGCTTCTCAGCAGAAATTTGCTGCTGATTCATAGTATTCTGGATCTGTTGATTAATAAAAAGGGAAATGGAAAATTCTGGTAAATGATACACACAAAACTGGTACAACAGCAAATAATGATGCAGTACTTCTTCAAAGCCTTGCCAATAAGAGATGACATCCCTAAGTAGTACAACAGACTGAACTTTCAGTAGTGAATCTGTGCATTATAAATTTACAGATTTTCCCAGATTGTCCTTATGTGTTCTTTTTCATAATGCCTTCAGTTTCTGCATTGTATTTCTGGGGGTCGACAGTCAAATGAAACATTTCTGTCTTCAGTCTCCCTACCAGTCTTACACAGCAGGTGAATCAGACAGATGCCTCAGTGCTAGTCACAGTAGCTTCAAAAATATCAGAAAGCCTTTAGAGCTGCCATCATTTTGGAGGATTTGGAGAATAACATTTGAAAATATTTTCAAAGGATATTCAGACTTTGTGAAATTCGTAATAGCAAACCTTCTGAGATGATAGGCATTTTGCAGAAAAATGGCTTGTGAACTATTAGAACATACATCTCTTCCTCCAGCTAAAAGTAGAGTTAATCAATTTAGGGTTTTTTACCCTAGAAAGCCCATACTCTATTTTTTATACACCCTCAAAAGTCCAAAACTCCAAAACACCCTCAAAAGTTGCAAATCTTCTGTCTTGATAAACACAAGACAAATGAAGGACCTTTTTGCCTGCAGTTATCGGAATTTTCACAGCTTCCATCATGTTTAGGAACCGTGTGAACAATATGAAACTGGCAAACACTGGAATTTCCTCTGCTGATTTTAACAGAGAAATTAAGTAGCAGTCTTTTGTGTGTATATGCTTTCCTGCAGTTCACTAAGCAAAAATCGGTTCTAAAAAACTGATACCTAGAAAAAAATGTCTTCATACGCTACCTATAAGACTGTGTCCAAAGCCACTAGAGGACAATTTGTCAGGGGGCTGACATTATTGCTAATTGCAATCTTCTATTTAAGTGGTTGAGAACTGAAAGTCTGCTGCACAGAAATAATTCCAGTGTTTGTTACCAAAATCACAAAGTCCATAAACTCATGAGAGGCACAGGGAGAAAGTGCGTCAGGGACAGTTTATTTGTGGTCTCTGCCAGTAAAAAAACAGGGGCAAGAAAGAAAACCAGAGGCAGATTCAAAACACACTTGTGAAAGCTTTGGATTTGGATGGTCTGGCTGGAGAGTGCTGTGATGCTAAAAGTTTACGTGGTCTCGTGTGAGACTGGACAAGTCTAGGAAAAAGCAGCCCATTAGGGTTATAGAATACACAGAAACCACACTGGGCTTGCAAAACCTGACCCACAACTGTGCTTGGCCTATTCAGCACACTCACATGCTCACCCTCGTCTGTCTTCTCCTTCAGTCACTTGCTCTGGGACACAAACAGAGAGATGATATTGAGCTGTAACAGACTTTCAGTCTGATCTGCTGTAACTTTTCATTCTTATCTTCCTTCTGTTAATTCCAAATCGTGGCAAAAAAGGATGAAATCGCAAAATTTCCAATAAACTAAAGCATGACATCTCTTTTTTACAGAGAAATCTTATTTTTTGTATAAATCTCTTTATATATCGCATGTTGGTTAGGTTATCTTTTACAGGCAAACAACATCTATACAGGTGCATATTATTTATTTTTTAAAATGCTGTAGAAACACAGAAGAATTTTATTTTGTTTGTTTTAAGGAACTTCTATTAATTTTACTTTTCACATTCATGCGCATTAGATTGTATGCCCATAGCATTAGGTATAACATTAAAATCAGTATTTAATACAGTAATAAAGTAAAAAAAAAAAATGGATCAAGATCACAAAGTAGAAATGAAAACTTCCAGATGGTATTTCAAGCCCTTTCATTACAACTAGTTACTTGCACAATACGTTTAAATTTTGATAAAACTGCATATTTTGTCAGAATGATTTAGTGTTGATGTGCATTGGATCAGACTTATTATCAAAGTCCACCTTTCGTGAAATGGAGTTTCTGGAGGTGTTAAAACTGTCTGTACTTAGCGCCTACCATTTGTGTCCAACTTGGAAGTGATTTTTTTTTTTTCAGGAGAGATGGGGCATGTGTCAGAGAGCCCCTTTAAACAGTTTGGTCCAAGATGGAACACGGAGCTTTGCAAGAAACCACCAGACAGTGGGAGTTTTGGAAGCTTTGCTTCCAACAATAGACAGCGATCTTTTCAGGAGAAGTGATAGTGGGGGAGTAGTGGACTAGTTGCAACCAAGCGCATTCTCCTATGATGAGCTCATGATCATGGGCCTTGTGATCAGATGCCAAAGGATGGGAAAAGGAAAGGAGTTGCCACAATAGCGAGTTTTCCCATGTTCACACATCTCTTATTGAGGAAGAAGAGTAAAGATGAAGTCAAAAGACCATGAAATAGCGACACCAGTGGTGAAATTGGGCATGCGCGAAGTTACAGATTATGTACTTGAAAGGTGGAGTTTGGGGCCGTCCACACATACGTACTGGCTGTATGTTATGTGAGGGGCGACTTTAACCTCTACTATAAAAGTGGACGCCCACAAGAGTCTGTTAACTACTGACACTTCACCTCAAAAACAATCCATGCTGGGGATGCTGCAGATTTCGGACATCAATCACTAGCCTAGGGTCAGTAAGTATATGAGCTAAGGTGAATTTTCCTTTCCCTTTTTCCCCCGTAATTCATCATGATGAATTGCACTTGGACAGAAGGAAACACTTATTCTACCCTCGAATGTCCACAGGGTGCCTTGCTAGTTGTCTTAATCATAGTAGCAGTAATTTTAGTTGTAAAGCCTAAGTTCTAACAGTCTGTGTTTTATGTAACTCCACGTTTAGTCTGTTTTTAGATAAAATAAACCCTGTTATACCTGTGTGCATGTTTGTGTGCTTGTCTGTGATTTTAGTCACCCTGGGATCCTCCGGACCTTTACTGGAACAGAGCAAGAGCTTTTTCAGGTTGTGATTCAGTGCAGGAGCCTAATTTAAGTGTTCTTAATTTTGGATCCTCTCCACCATCTGGTGGCTATAAAGAGACACTAGTCTCCTAAGCCTTGGCATATGAATTGTTTCATGAGAATATCCCTTTATGCTGTTTTCTTAAGTTGATCCTCACATGCTTATATGTCCCACAAGCTAAATCACCACAGGCTCTGCTAACGTAAGCCTGTAAATGATTATAATCAAGATAACTGCTATAAGGGTCCATAAGTCCTCCGGAGCAGGATTTCCCAGCTGCACCCGTTCAACTCCCATTGCAATCAAGCCTGATTCTTGCCTTGAATTTTTAGACCCTGCAACAATACAGGAAATAATAGTAATAGCCTTTAGCCACTGCCTGTAGATGCTGAACCCAGGAGGCAAAGCTCTGCAGGTGGGAACTGCTAAAATATCCCATTTTCCTAGGACAGCAGTGACAGACTGTTGAGCTCAGTGTTCTTAGCCCAAAAAGACATAGAGAAGAAACCTTGTACAAACATGAGAACAGTTCGGAAACTGATGTTGCTGAAAGACTTAAGCCAGTTTCTGTTCTCCACAAAGTTGTAAAAGTCACCATGGTGGGATCAGGGGAACTGTAGCAGTTCTTAAACGTAGTGCTGAGTGAGAAGACATTCACACATTTTTACTATGTTGTTTGGAAAAAAGCCTTTAGTGCTGAGTAAGAGCACTTTTCGCTAAGGCTGTTGCAACATCTGCTTGCAACACTGTTCATTCAAACACAGCCAGTGGGTAAAAGAATAATCATTAATCAGCCTTGACTTTCCTTTCCATGTATGAAAAGATATGGTTAATAGTATGTTCAATGACATTTCTGGTGGGATTAGCCAGAACAACCAGTCCCCATTTCAAACAAGGCCATCAGCAGGCTCCTTCTATCACTCTTTCTAGATCATCAGAGGAAGCTCACCAGCAAGGCTGAGATTCGGCTACACTGCTCTTTAGCAGCTGCCAGCTGAGAGGAACTTTACAAGCATATGCAGGTAGGCAGAAAACTTGCAAGATCAGCCAGATTTGGGGCACCATTTACAGTTCTGAGACTGGCCCCAAAATTCATTGTCTGAATCGCAGCCATGGCAATGGCAGGTGAATTGCAAACCAGCTTCAGCATCCTGTTTTTACTGTCATGTTTAGGAAAGAAAAACATTTGTCTCCCACTTGTGACAGTTGTAGAAAAACAGCATAACTCACTTTCTAGTGGCTTATGCAAACTTTTTTTTTTATTCACCACATTCATTTCCATCATCAAAATCTGGCCCTACAACCACAACTGAAAAAAATCAGAACTTCTCTACAAACCTCAGATAAAACTGCTGAGTTGGACACTGACAGGTGCCTCTTTACAGTAGTATTTGTTCAGCACGGAGGATGATGCCAGCAGTGTTTAGCAGAAACTGAAGGTGTGGAACATGACAATTTTGAGAAAGATCTTTCAGGACTGAATATTATTGCGTGCCTTTTACTGGGAGTAATGGATTTGGCACACTGCTTGACTTCAGAGATCATCTCAATGGCTGTTGACAAGGAGGTCTGTGTTGCCTTGCTGTGAGGATATTCTTCTTAGATATTTATAAGTTAACAACGTTTTCCACTGCCCTAACTTTCCTTTTCATGTCTTGGTGTGTTACATAGCAGGGGGTTTTTGTGCCTCTGAAAATGGTAGCTAATGGCAACGTTGGCGAAAATGCCAAGCTTTGCATTGACTTGTTTTGTCCTGAATATCATGACTTTGTAAGAACGGTTTAGATTTTCCCCTTCTTTCCTGGGCTGTGTGTTTCACAAAGTAGAACAAGACAAGAACACCATGTCTAGGAGCACAAAATCACGTGAATCCTTTCTCTGGGAGCCTCCAGTCCACCATGCAGAGAGGGATAGCAGCACTGGCTACATTGTGGAAGTAGAAAGACACTAGCCTGGCATTATGTAGAAAATTCCTTGTACGTGAGCTGGCTACAGGTTACTTTGATGATACTTTAATGCTTTATCCCCTTAAATTGCCAGAAAAACGAAGCAGCTCTGGACACCCTCTTTCTTGAGAGGGTTGGGAGGACTCTCTCTCCCCACTCTGCCCCAGTCTCTCCCACTGGTTAGATCATCCTAACTGAAGGATGTCTATTATCAAATGTCTCATTGATATAGCAGATCATTTTGCCTTAGCCATTGATTTAAAATCTGTTCTATCTTGATATCTGTCAAACAAATTTTCTTCAAATGTATTCAAGCAACTTACCAAGCAAGATGGAATTTCCTTTTTGTTCCTTTTTTCCACAGAAGTTGTAAAGCAAGAATCCTTGGTCTTTCAGGGCTTCAGAATTTATATGGCTGGTAGGAGTGCTTCAGCAGTAGAAATGAGCTAAAATCACAACTGCTTCATTTTGAGTGATGACTTTTAATAACAGTACTTTATCTGAGGTTGCCCACTCTTTGTAGAAGTCAATAGCCTTGTTGAGCATTAATACAGATTGAAAGTCCGGCCATATATTTTCGTGATGTTTGTGTTTATGGGTGTGAACTCATTTGCAAAATAGGTCAAGAGTAAACCAATAGCAGATGATATAACTGCAGATTCTGATTTGCACTTTCATGTTCAAACTACTGAATGTTTCTCTTCCTGCAAAGACAGAAGTGTGCCTCCCAAAAGGAGCAGTAAAAAACTCTGTTTGGTTTGTAAAATGTATGCAAGATTCATACAGAAATATCTTTGCAATCATATACCACTGAAATAGAGGAGTTGTATTTCTTACAAATAGATCGTTGTAGAACTTGCTTCACTCACTACTACACATAATGAAATATATCTTGAAACCCTAAACCTTTGTTTTCCAACCTCAAATTCTGCTGTTTTCTTTCTTTTTATGTGGTGTTCATGTATTATAGGCAAAAAGATCTGGAAGAATTTCAGCTTTGAAGCTATATCCATTTTGCTTGCATGAATCCAAGAACATTTTGAGCTCATCAAGGCTACATCAAAGAGTTTTATCGTGTTTGTGCATCAAAAAGGTAGTGACAGAGCAGCACTGCTAAGAACAAAGCCTCTAGCTTCATCTTTGTCTTTATATTTGAATAGGGCTTTCAAAAGGAGGAAAAATAACAAGCAAATGCAATATTTTCTGCAAAAGGGGATAACTTGTCTTCAAAAAAACTTTTCAATTCAACTGCAAATTAATTACATCCATTTAAAATAAAGGATTTCAATTAAGACTAGCAAAAGCCATTCAGCTTTCTAGGATTAATTTAAACTTTGAAGAATGGTAAATAATATTTCTTTCTTGAAACATGAAACATTATTTTGCCTTTCTGTTTAAAAAAAAAGAACAACAAACCACTAAAACCCTTTAATTGTCTCCTAATCCAATCCATATACTACTAGTCCATGTGAGTGCAGTCCTATGGTACCATCCGGTACCTACTAAAGCAACATTATCCCTCTTAGACAACTCACTGTCTTGTAAAGACCCTTTCTCTTGGATTCTTGTGCTCGGCAGGGTTACAGCCACTAAATTTGAAACCCCCTATTTTGGGGGTGGGGGGGATAGGGGGGTGGGAAACATACCTGGCATAAAATTGAGACAAACATCTTAGAGTATTCTATTTTTCTCATTTCCCTTTTGCATCCATCACTGCCCTTTAAAGCCTTGTTAGTATTATTGACAAAGTGTAATGATGGGTTAGTTTGTTGCTTCAGGCAATCACTTTCAAGTTTAGTGTCTGTTGATGTACATAAGGAAGCATTTACAACCGGTTTCAGTTGCCACCTGGACGCTGAGTGAGCAAGTGTCCTGTTTGGCTCCATAAAGTAGTTCGAGATCTCATGAT
The DNA here is from genome assembly GCF_000710305.1 of Buceros rhinoceros silvestris. Classification (NCBI taxonomy): domain Eukaryota; kingdom Metazoa; phylum Chordata; class Aves; order Bucerotiformes; family Bucerotidae; genus Buceros; species Buceros rhinoceros. Next base: position 5,352 of record NW_010419517.1, on the reverse strand, counting down.
CTTGGCAGCACCGTGTTTGTGGATAAATTCTGACAACTTCTTCAAATTCGGAAGGAAAGGCAGTCCTGGAAAGCCTGTAAAGATGCTTGAAATGCTTTTCCTGTCCTGACAGTATTCATAAGCTCTATTTGTAATCAAAAATGCTGCAATTAAAAATTTTGATTTATTTGCTGAGTTAGGTTGTTACATTGACATCCTATTCTAAAGTGATTTAACCAGAGATAAATTCAGAGGCCTTCTGAAGTACTCTCTTTGCCTCTTTCTTTTCCTTTGGTTTTGCAATAAAGATTAAATAGATTACAATTTTTCAGTCTGGAAAAGGGACCTTTGATGTGATGCTGGTGGGGGAGTTCCTATATTCATATGTTTATAGATGTTTATGTCATAGTGTCAGTTTGTATCACATTTTTCCTCTGCGTCAGGAGATGAAATAATGCTATGGTTGCCCTCAGATCTACTCTAATCTCTTTTCGCAAAGATTAGTAAAGGATAATTTAGTACACATTTAACAGAAAATTTAATTGAATTACACTGTAAAATTCAGAAGTCTATTGCATATCTGATTTTAAACTCTCAAAAAACCCAACACTATATTGTGATTAACACTGTAATTTTTCTCATTTTCCTTGTGGTTGGGCACAGAACTTGTCACTAATTACCACAGACACATAGCATGGTGTTAAGAGGAGTCAATGCATAATTTTCAGCTTACTTCACACTTTCTGTTTTCAATGAAATTTGGAAAATCTAGATCTTCTAGTGCTGAAAATCATGTAACTACTAAGAAGCTGCAAATGAACCATATAACATGTTCCTCACCTGATGTCCATAACTTCTATTAATGGACAGGTAAATGCCACTAATGGTTCTAATTTTTCCTGTTCACTTGTACGCTGGTTCTCAAGGCTCCTATCTGTTCATTATTGTTTTTGCAAGCTACAGCAAAGAGCTATGCGCAGTCATCTCGGCAGCCTACACACACTCCTAATTTCTTCAGCCCTTTCTTGTGGATTAAGGATATCCTGGTCTTCCCTGGGCATTCTGAGTGAGGATCCCAATGGAGACAGCTCAGCTTATCCCTTATGCTGGTGTTTGAGAAAGCAGCCCCGCGTTTCCGAGTCTTTTCTGATGAACCATCCCTAATCCCAGAGCAGAGATGATATTGCTGGAGTTGTAATTTCTTGAGCACCAAACCTTCAAAAGAGAGGAGGTGAACAAGTATACTTGTGGTTGCAAATTAGACCCTAATTACAATTTCTTGAAAGGTTTAGATGCAGCTGTCATGTTTACACGTATTATTCTGTTCAGTCGTTACACACAGCCTCAGAGCTGCAGTCAGGTGGGCTCCAAGGGGTCCCCAGCAGCCCCAGAAGATTCTCTCCAAAGGGAAAGAAAATGTCCACATGCTCTAGGACCCATAAGCATCGGTCACTTAGGATGGAGGTGGAGTCTCCAAGTCACCTTGTTCTCCTCCCCATCCTTTTCTTGCATGACACATTTTTTCTTTACATAGTCTGAGGCTTCTGAAGGTGATAGCCTATTTTTCTGTAACATAAAGGCAAGGCAGTTTAACAGCTGCATTTTCAGTGAAACGCTATTACTAGCAAGGGAATTGGGTACTTCAAGTGGAGTAGTCCTTGGACTTTTTCCACTTCTTTTAACAAACGAGAGTACTTAAGCTGGTGTGGTCAGTCATAACCTCTGCTGGTTTTGCACAAAGATCTTCATCTATGAGGTCAACTAAAGTGGTAGTTTCACATAAAAAACTACTTTTAAATATGCACTGAATTCTCAGCAGGAGTTAACATCTTATAATGAAAGGTTAATGTCTCTTTGAATATGAAGCTGAATTTTTGTCATATTACTTCTTCATACAGTGTTTCAGACTACCAAATTTCTGCTACACAGCTATGGGCTTCACCAAAATGAAATACGAGTTTATTTAGAAAAAAAAATATTAACAGGATAAGAACATTAATAAACATAAACCAGAAAAAGTCAAAGATTTGCTGTATATGTTCCAAGCTAGTAAAGTCCGTAGTTGCCAATCAGGCTTAAGGGTACCCAAGACAAGGGCACCCAAGACATTACAGAAGAATGCCATTACATCTCCTTATGTCTCATTTGTCTTAGGATCCACAAAATCCAATTTGGAACAGATTTACGGCACGTGGGACTGAGAGGAAAATATAACTATTCCTAGTGATTCCTTGATATATGTATCTCCTTCCTCTGCCCTCATTTCACTGTCAAAACATGCCTGTAGCAAGACAAATTACCAGCACATCCTATAGGGCCATTAGTCTGGCAAGAATTGCACAAGCTTCAGAAACTGTTGAAGACAGTAATAAAAAATATGCAGCAACATATCTGGCATGAAAGAG
>NW_010419517.1:0-2859 GCF_000710305.1 Buceros rhinoceros silvestris | reverse complement strand
GTCAGGGTTTAACACCAGCTGGAACTAAGCACTGCACAGCAATTCACATAATACCCATGCCCAGCAGAATGGAGGGAAGAGAGTTGGAAGGGAAAAAGTAAGAAAACTCATAGGTTGAGATAAGAATAGTTTAATAACTGAAAAAAAGTTATTTAAATGAAAATTACAGAGAGAGAAATAAACCCCAAGAAAGACAAATAATGAAAATCATAGAATCAGAATCACAGAATCATAGAAGAGGTTGGGTTCAAAGGGAAACTTAAAGATCTTCTAGTTCCACCTCCCCTGCCATGGGCAGGGACACCTCCCACTAGACCAGGATGCTCAAAGCCCCATCCAACCTGGCCCTAAACAATTCCAGGGATGGGGCATCCACAACTTTTCTGGACAATCTGTTTCAGTGCCTCCCCACCCTCATAACGAAGAATGAAAACAATTGCTCACTACCAACTGACTGATGCCCAACCAGTCCCTGAGTAGTGGCCCCCCGGCCAACCTTCTCCCTAGTTCATTGCTGAGCATGATGTCACATGGTATGGAATATCCCTTTGGTCAGTTGGGGCCAGCTATCTCATCTGTGTCTCTTCCCAACATTTTGTGCACCCCCAGCCTACTCGCAGGCAGGGTGGTGATATGAGGGGCAGAAAAAGCCTTGAGTCTGTCTACGCACTGCTCAGCAGCAGCAGTAACTAAAACATGACTAAATTATCAACACTGTTTCCAGCACAAATCCAAACAGAGCCCCATACCAGCTACTGCAAAGAAAATTAACTCTACCGCAGCTAAAAACAGCACAAAGAGCTACCCAACAGCTTTGATGAGTTCAGCTATATCCAATAGAGGTCTTGTATTTTTGAAATACAATTACGAACATTTTGAATGGACTAGAAGCTGTTTTGGTTTACTCACTCATTCAGCCTAATCTTACCTTTCATCAAAAATTACCGGTATGAGGGAAAGACTATTGATCACATTTAGCTATCCTTACCCAGGCTGAATACTGTTTTTTCCCACTAGTTTCCTCATTTGTCTTGACTGATCTGCTCAACAAATAAGTGAATAAGCATACAACTGCTGTAAAAGCAGAAGGGGTGAGACTCAAAGTCAGGGAGGACTTTGCAGATGTAGTTTTCAGGCATAACGTTATTTCTTCTTAAAGTCAGATTTTTTTTTTTTTTAGTGAGCTGAATTACAGCATCCTGGTTCTTTTAAATATAGTCCCACCCCCTCCTTCCCCAGCGCAAATAGATTATTAAGAAATCCAATGAAAACATAAACCCTGTTATTTATCGTGCCTGTTTGCCTGTTCAGTCTGTCACACATAGATCCCGTGGTTCCTGTTTAGTTATACTCATACAATGAAGATTGATAATGCCATTAATTGCCAAAGGACTCTTTTTTTACCCATCCAGAATAAAGGCAAATATTTAAATTCTTTATGGCTAGCACTGTAAGAAACATTCCTCTTTTACTTTCTCTATACTGCCCTCTAAAAATGTAGATGAATTCTGAACAAAGGCAATGACAAAATTAGTTGAAAAATACCATTTCAACAATGCCTTTACATTATCTAGTGACAATAACTCTCTGACTTAGCTCAAGGGTGTGTGTATTTGCAGGACATGATCAGAAGGAGGAGTTTTCCATTCTTGCAATTTTTCCTACCTGTTTTAGAAACATGAAAAAACTTCCCTTGGAGCCTCTAACCTCTTAAAACATCACTTTCAGGGCAGTGATAAGGTACTGTGTGCCCCCTCACTGCCCTCAAACCACACACACAACAACACTCCCTGCAACACCTCCTTACATTTCATATTAGGTTCAGATTACTGCAGGAAAAACCCTCCCTGTCTGTCAAGAAAATTCATCAAGGTTATACTTAATGTGAAAAAAGTTAGAGAGGGAGTGAAAACAGTGGTGGAACAAGGTAAAAGACAGAATGGACTTTTAAGTGTCGTTCTGCAGTGGTACAAGTGTGTGTGTATGTATGTCATACCTCCTATCACACAGCGGCTAAGATGTACCAACATGACCAGATCATCCCAGGCTGAAGTATGGTTTTGCTCACTGCAGAGGACTCAGTGCATCTGCGTCTGGTTTTAGCATTCATTTCAAGCTTTGCAGGCCTCGTGCTGAGTAAGTTACAAAGACCAGCCATGGAAAATTGCTTTAGAGTGTATATACAGATTTATGAATACAAAATTTGCACAGTCACGTCACTGGTAATGTATCTTATTTGTTCCTCATTTAGGAAAAGCCTAAAAATTCAAACTGTCCAGAGGCAAAGGCTTGTTCTGTATTTCTATATATACAATATCTGAAAGATCAATAACTGGAAGGCTTCACAAGCTTGGGTAAATGCATGGAAACCAAGAGTCTTATTATTAAACCCGACTCTTATTTAGAAACAGGTACCCAAGCTAGTAAATCAACCTTTTAGCATGCCACAGGTTTATGGGTGGTTTTTACATTTTTTTATTTTGAGAACTACTTTTTTCATTCATTACCACAAATCAGTTAACAAGGGTGGCCAAGCAGCATGTGTCGGTCCTCTGAAAGCAGTCCTAATTCATGTCCCTTCCTCAGGCACTCAGCATGGCAGTTCACTCACTGTTGCAGGCAGATGCGACTGTTCTAAAATTACCGTAATGACATGCAAAGCTTGAGTAACTGTTATGAATAACTGTTGTAGGACAAGCTAATTCAGTGCTTTTTATAAAAGATATATTTACCTTATGAACGTATTTTTTGGGCTCAGAAGTACTGTTAGAGTGCACAAAATAAGCCCCTCAGGTCCTGGAGGAGGTACCAGGAGTTACATGGGCAGAGAGCTTAGCCTGCCTAGGGTATGGGATGCTG
>NW_010419516.1:25185-55938 GCF_000710305.1 Buceros rhinoceros silvestris | reverse complement strand
CGCCGTGTCCCGCCTCGCTGCGGCTCCGGGCGCCTCCCGCCTCGCAGCATGAATGTGAGGAGGGTGGAGAGCATCTCCGCGCAGCTGGAGGAGGCCAGCTCCACAGGCGGTAGGAGGCGAGCAGCGTGGGGCGCGAGGTTTTTCTTCTTAGTTATTTTGGGGTCCTGCCCCCCACCTTTAAGCAGCAAGTGTTGCAACTTGGCGTGGGGCGGGGAGCTGCCTGCTTGCATGTGGTAAACGCATCTGTGCTGTTTTGGAAAACTGTGAGCGTGTGTGTCTACGGGGACAGTAAGCAAATGCTTTTACTGCCTGGGATCTCGGGCTAAGAAACGTTCAGAGCTTCGCGAAGCCCACCGTAAGATGCCTGCTGTGACCTAACTGGTACTTTTGCCTTAGCTGAAATGACCTGCGTCTGGGTATGAACCTCCCGGGTGAACCATGCACAACCTCTCTAGGTACTAACTCTCAAGAGGTAATTTTGATCAGTCCCACTTACACCTCCCTACTTTAGTCTTTGTACCTTCCTGATGCCTAAGTAACAACTATTTGATGGAGACAAGTTGCTTCTGGTAAGCTAAAGGCTATCTGGTGCCTTTCTCTTCTCTGTATTGCAAATTGCAGTTGCACATTCACCTGAGAGAGGTTATAAATAACTTGCATTTTAGGAAGGAGAAAAGAATGCTTTGCTGACCTCCTCAGTGACTGTGACTCCTGGAGTGCTTCTCCCTGGAGAGTTTTCCCCTAGCATGGGTAGAAAACAGAGTTAATTAGAAATGAAGCTGCTTGAATGCCATATGTGTAACATGTTGCTGAGGAAGGTGCTGAGTTCAAGGTAGCTGGTTAAGCACAGGATAGGTGGACAATTAATGAAAATCTTTGGAAAATAGCCAATCAAATACAGAAGAAACTTGTTTTCTAAGGTAGAAAACTATTTCATGTTTCCTGCTGTGTTGCTGGATTGCTCATAAGCTGTGTGATGCCAGTGTAGAATAGCAGCATCAAGTTCCTTGAAAGACACAGTGGCGTTCCCACCCTTTGCTTGATTTCTGATGCTTCAGAATAGTCTTTTGCTTGCTAGAAGAGGGTCATAGCCACGTGTCCTCACTTGGATTATACTTGTTTTTTCTCTTTCCTTAATGTCCCAAATTTTCCCATGTGTTAGAGCTTGTAGCCCTTCAGATAGGATACTAGATCATTTGCTTTGGGGATAGGGAACTTTTGTAATTGACTATGCAATTAGTTTTAGGCTATCAGCTCAATTGTTAATCCATCTTTGCATTTCTTTAAAGCTTCAGAAAAAAACCCACATACTTAGTCATTATGGTTATCCAACAGGGGACTTGGCCACCAAAGTCATGTTGTGGTACTTCACTGCTTTACAGATCCAATGCCCCCAAGTCGTAATTAAGACCCTTCCCTTCACATACCACTGTCAGCCTTACAGCTTTAGTCTGTCAGAGATCTGAAAGTCAGACTGTTTTTCTGTGGCACATACATCATCAGTGACAAACACCGGACAGGCTCTTAGCTACACTTGTGCAACCACTGCACAGGACTGTTGAGTCTAAACAAAACTAAGGTCAGGATTTAGACAAAGTGGATTTGCACAGCAGCTGTTCAGGAATAATTTGGTTTATGGGTCATTACTATAGGTGTTGAAGCATAAAGCGAGTTTGCAGCTTGATGTTTTATCTTACAGGTATAGCTAGAATTAACAGAAAAGTGTCTATATGAAAAAGGGGAAATATGATGTAAATCCATGTCATACAAATAATATGAAATATCAAAATGATACTTTTACAGGAAATGTTTTCAGTTGAACTGTATGTAAGATGTGTTTTTGATTTTGGTTCTCTTGATATGCATGAATTGCAGCTTTTAGAAATTAATGACAGCTTTAACTCATTTTAAGCTTGTAATGGTGAGATGTATTTTCATCTAAACTTCCCTTTCCACCATTCTCTTCTCTTCTCTAGCTGTCTCCCTCCAGGCTCCTAAACTTTCAGCATTTCTGAATGTAGCTTGTCTGTTGCTTAATTCAATGGATTTTTTTTTCTCATTATTTTTCTTCAAATAGAAACAATGCTTAAAACGTTAATTGTTTTTAAATGGTAATACCTGCAGTAGAGTTGTTACAGGGATTTGATGGTAGCACGAGTCAGAAAATTAAACCAACAGAATTGCAACTGTTCCTCTGTTTCATTTTTCCAGCAGAAATAAAGCTCAAGTAACACACAAGCAACTTAAATTATGAAAGTTATTAGCAACAAAGGAAATGTTTTGTACCTTTTAACAAGTAATGACTCCCTTCAGCTGCTCTTCCCCTTATATACTGTACTGCATCTTTTATAGTCAATGTCATTTGGAGCACCGCTGACAGTTGTCGAAGTTACACAATGCTTCCTCTCTTAAATACTGAGCCATTGTAAGGATGAACTGTTTCATCCTGCTGCCCCATGAAACAGTCTTTATCAATGTCTGATCTGTGAGGAAGTTGTATTTGTGTTAGTGGTAGCCAAAACTCATCTGCTACTCAGTAAAGGCATGAAGGATCTTGGCAAAATGAGAAGAGCAGAAGGACATTATCAGAAAAAGTTTGTGTGGGTAAGAATAAGTTTAACCACAAGCTGTCCTGTGGGTTCAGTATCTAGGACAAACTTAAGCTGTTGGGAATACTAACATGAATAAGATGCTATCACAGCAACAGGTTGCTTTGCTTTAGGGTATCATGAATTTAGGAAGGGGATTGTGCTGACCAGTACTTCCTTTCCTTATTAAAACAGAAATATTTCCAAAAGCCATGGAGTCATTTATGAGAAATTTTAAAGATTTGCTCTGACTAGACAGGGCAGTCACAAATTCTGCATGTCAGGAAACAATAGACTCGTTTCTACATCATGTGCAGAAGATGGACCAAATAGTGCTATTACGAAGCATTTATCCAACTTTGTTTACTTACTTTGGTATTCTCTGCCATACCTCTGAGACATCCTTGTGCAATCACTTTTGCTTTTAATGGCTTGCTCTTGTTGCTTGAGGCTTGCTTAGAAGACAAAGGAAGCAGTGCTAGAAGGACAAGAAACTATCCATGGAAAAAGCTAAAATTAGGAATTTAGGAAAAGGGGTGAAGAAAAATTATGAAAGTAGTGGAAAAAATGCACTGAAAAACAATTGCAGGAAAAAAGAAGAGGTGGAAAGAGGGAAATGGGGAAGCAGCTTCTTACACACCCAGGGATACAACTGATACAAAAGTGTGTCCTCTTGAGAGATGCTGGAATCCTATTACGTGTTAGTAGTATGTATTGGACGAATTCCTTTATATCCCAGTTGGGATGTAAAGCAGGCAGTGATTCTCCAACTGATTTCCACCAATACTCATATTAGTGTTTGTCTGGAAGCTCGATTCATAGGGTGTGCTGTCAGTCAAAAGTCAGTGTTATTTTTTTCTACTAATGATCTGTAGTCTCTAAACACTCTTCATGTCGTCTTAGATATGAGAGACCTTCTGGCCGTTTTATCTTGCTCACTTGTATCCCAGTGGATCCTAAGTCTCTTCCCGGAGTCTTCTGTAACACAGATATGTTCTCATCGAGAAGCCACCATCAGCTAGAAATTTTGCTTCCAAAAGCTACGTGTTTCTGTGCAAGTTGCAAATATATGAGGGAAGGAATAAATTAAATGGACTCATTATCTAGTAAAGGAGGTATCTTCATGATGCATATGCAGATATTTTAGGTGTAAAATATACATCCCACTCCTGCAGGATGGAGGAAATAATTGACATTTTGAGAGAGCTGACTGTGGCATAAGCCTCTGTGTAAAATTTGGCCTCTGCCTCTATCTCCAATTCCTGTATTCAGTGAGCATGTGGAAGAGGAATCACATGCAAAATTCTGGTATAGAGAATCGTATTTGACATGAACACTGAAACTACCTTGAGTTTCTGTCTGTATCAATTTTATATCAATATAAACATAAAATTGCGCAAAATAGTTTTTCATTATTCTATGTTTCAAGGTTACTACCCATGCTCAGAGAGCTGATACGCAAATAACATCTGGACAAGTTTCAGGTATATTTGGCTTGGAGAACTGACTCTTTCCGAATGTTTTCAGATGTTATGAAGTATTCAGAGGCAGGTACAGTATCTAGCAGTTAGCGTGGCCATAAGAGAAGTAGGTAGCATGTGTCATGGAAAGCTTTTACAGTGTATCAGATAAGCACTTAGGACTCATGCTTTTGGTTGGAGCTGCATATTTGATCCGTGCAGCATTCGTCCGTAATCTATCCCATCTCAACCACTCAGTTTGCCATTGTGATTTATTTGGAATCTTTGGCACTTGAAAAATAAAGTATCTAAAAATACAACACCTGGTTGTTTCACTGTTTCATAGTTATGTGTGTTCTTGTCAGGCTGTCCTACTATTCTTCCCCCCACAATTCTGCTTGTCTTGTCTTTCTTTCAAGTACTGAAATAGACCACCTTCAAAATCCTGCTTGCCAAACAAACGCTGGCCATTTATTGTCTCCGATTAGCAGAGGCCATTACTTCTATTTGAGATGAGAGAGAAAACATGGGCACAGGTTTGTGGGTGGGCCAGGAGCCAAAAAATTTTTTCCATAGTTGTTGTCAATATGATCTGAACCAAGCAGGATTTGCTTATTTATTAGCACACACTTTAACAGACTCAGTCCTGTTCTGGGGATGAGGAGTGCAAATACAAAAATGTTCTTTCTTTGGAGCACAGTGAGGTGGCATAGCTGGAGATAGTTAATATTGAGGCTAGCAGGCTAGTTTGTTTCCAAAATGTTTGGCCTGAATTGTAATGTGTGGTTATGTCAAAAGTAAATAGTCAAAAGGTTTAGGCATTCGCTTTTTGGTAGTAGCTGTCCTCTCAGAACCCTGTTTTCTCTGGCAAGATCTTTGCTTGTCGTTGCTTTGATGGGTAGGCAGTGTTTGGCCTAGATTTCCAACCAAGTACACCAGGTGGAATGTGGAAGAGAAGTGAAACTGTATGGAATGTATTTTTTCTTTTGGAGTCTGTAGAACTGTGGAAAGCATGGAATCAAATTACTTTGTATGTTCTTAATTATTATTGTGTAATTGTATTACAGGAGTCTTGGGATCATATTGATCATGCTTTGGTTTTTTGTTTTCATTTTTCATTCTCGCTCTCAACAGGAGAGATCATTTGTGTATGACCTTCATGCGTGTGGCAGCAGAGGAGGTTGGGCTAGACTTGCTGCTATGAATTTGGGAGTTCTGTAGACAACTATAAACTAGCAGCAGTATCAAATATGTGTTGGGTTGAAAGTATATTGAATTTGTTCACCTCCAAGAATAAACTCCCAGAATAAAAGCTGTAGATCTGAACACATACTGTGCTTTATTTCTGGCAGCCTAGCAGAGACTTAATATGGTATTAAAAGGAGCTTTCTGTCAGAGGTCTGAAAATAAATATAGAGTTGCTCTTTCATATTCCTTTTCACCTATAAAACAAATTCCTTTAGAGGTACAGTTTATAGTTGTGGTTTCCTATTGTATGTTTATAATTTATGCTGCAGTGACACAAACAGTGGTATGAAAGTCATAGATGCTTATGTGTCCACTGGAGAAATGAACTACAGGTGGAAGGTGTGATGATAGGAAATTTTTGACTAGAAACATTGTGCTCTTTTAAGAACAACGATTCACATTTAAATATTTAGATTTTATTACAGGAAAAGATACCTTTATTTGTATGCCAGATATTTTCACCAAATAAAGTGTAAACCCAGAAGCTTCCCTGAGCACAGTGAACTGTCTAGCACTATACAGCGCATTATATCAGTATGCCACAAAATGACTAAGTGGTGACAGCATAGAAATGATTATACAAAATTAAAGGCTACAAGGTGGTTACTCTATTTCATGCAGTCAGTAAGAAAGGGTTTGCTATTTCAACGATAGGAAAAAAAAGACCAATTTTACTGATACATTGTCTTGTTCTCATAATTTTCAGTTTCCTTTCCAGCAGGGAGACTTTATGAATGTCACTATAGTCTTTAGGGTTCAGTATAACCAATCTTTTTCTTATTTTTTGAGTCAAAGTTTACTTTTGTTAGTAATCCAGAAGAAACATTTAGGATTTATTAGAAAGTTAAGCATTAGCCATAAAATGTGATGATGGGCTTGATTCTTCACAGTGTGGATTTTTTTTTGTTTGTTTTTTTAAATCTTTCCCAAAGTGGAAACAACCAGAACGGCACTTCATCGCAGTAAGTTCTTTGGCTATCATGACTTCACTTACAAATCCTTCGATACCTGTGGAGATAATTGCAATGAATAAGGATTTTGGCCCTAATATTCGTGAAAGTCAAGAGAACACTAAACCTGGAACTGAAACACAGATCAAATTTATGTGATTCCATATAAAGGAAGGAAAGCTTTGTGCTGGAAATACTTAGCAGTAATTAAAAGTTTTATATCTCTGATATATGTTGAAATAAAGTCAAATGACCAAAACTTTTTATTGAACCAGTCATCTATATGCTTTACAGTAAAATGAAGAGCACATCTAGGCACCCCTTCTCCTGTCTCTTAATATCTTCATCATACAGTGAGAAGCATCCCCATTTTGTGCCACCTCGCCAGTGCTGCCCAAGGTGTCCTTGCTTCCCCAGGCATTGCAGTCATGCAGTCTTCTGGCTACTTTTCCCTGCCATGTAGACTGCAGTGGGAAATACCGATGCTAGTGGTGCTGGTACTTTGCTACTTGAGGACTTCTGTCAGATCACTAACATGTGGGGTTTTTTTTTTTGGTAAGAAATTCTGCTTTCTGTACACTCTCACACAAATGTTTCTGATCATCTGTAAAAAATTGATTTCCAAATCCTTGAACAGTTTTATTAAATAGAGGAGGAACAATATGATTCAGATGAAATCTTTGAGTCTCTGCAGACGTGGAGTCTGCAATATTGACAAATATCTTTGTGTATAGAAAGCAATAATATTGATTTTTCTAAAACTTATTTTGGTGGTTGTGCTTCAAAACCGGCTTTAATTACTGAAGATTTACTGTGTATGTTCTGTTCTTTGGTTGTATTGCTGCTATTGTTTTTTGCTTTTTGTTTTAATTTAAGGTAATGCTATCTAAACAAAGAATCACAGAACTTAGGTTATATTCTATATCACAAGCATTTATCAATATAGTGTATTTTAAACAGTGTTGAAAAACCTGTGGAAAAATGTATGCAATTCTCACTTTTAAAAATAAATATGGTTACTTGACTTAGAATTTTTAGTGATATTAGAGCGTGTGTTTATAATAAAAACACATTGAAAGACAAAACTCTGCCAAAGAAAGATAAACATAATGTCACATAAAGAACTATTCTAAATGGAGAATGTGCAAAATGCATGCAGTAAGTTGGAATGGAGGAAAAATACAGTTTGTTTTTTAAAATTTTAACGTGCTTTACCTTATGCAATTTGAAATGATGATCTTCGGAAAGTGACACTCTATAGGCCTGTCAGATGCAAGCATTATTGCAACTGAACACAGAGATTGGGCGTTGTATCAGATGTAGAGATGTCTGCGTACACGCTAAGTACCATAAATTAACCATCTGATCACATTTTCAAAATACCTGAACCAGTACCACTGCAGTGCTTTTTGCATGAATGTTACTGTTCATAGTTTCAAAGAAGACCCTAGAAAGTGTTGACTTTTTTTGAAACTTTCAGAGTGTGCCACAATGTGTTGTACCAACCCCTCCTGGGTGTTTTGCTGCAGCAGGTGCCCCCCTCCCTGTCCAGGCACTGAGATGGGCCAGAGAAAGCCCCTGCACACAGGCGCAGAGTTAGCACCAGTGTAGGGAGGGACATGCTGTGTATGTGCATGAGGTTTCCCGGTGTGGCTGGGTGTTGGCAGGATGAGCAGTAGGCTATGGGATTGCGGTTAAAAGAAAGGAGGGGAAAAAGATCAAAGAAATGCCACCTTAAAATAAGTAGGAGAAAAATCCTTAAAGAATACTTTTTTGAAGCAATATAAAAGATGTATATTAAGCAGATCCAGCCATAGAATTCATTGTATGCCAGTAACAGTAAGATAGGTGTTTTCTCAGATTGCCACTGGTCTTGAGTTTTGGCAATGAAGCTGGTTTTAACCGGGTGATAAGCAATGTCCTTAATAATTCTGAATATTGACTTACAATCCACTGCTCAGTAAGTGAGTGGTACCCTGCATATCTAATGATTCAGTCTATTCTTTGTATCCTTTTCCATGTTGATTTATGGACATTTGAGGGTTTTTTGTTTTGTTCTTAGATGCAATATTGTAAAAGTATCACATGTTGTAATCCTGTCTATAAAGAAAGAAAAATTTAGGCTGTTTCTCTAGAGTCCTGTGTGCTGGTGGCATTCACCTCCTGGTAACAGAAACAAGTACACAATAAATTTCATTATTGTTTTTAAAAAGATGCTGTAATTGTATACATACACACACTGACTCTTGGGTGCTGCCCTGATTGCTGCACAGCCAGGGTGTGCAGTCTACCAAATCTTAAGATGTCTAAGAAAAAAACCAATAAAAAAAGTAGATATATCTGCAAGTTGTGAAAGTGTGTGGTACGGTTAAGATACAGATTTTCATGCTACTGTTTCAGTAACAAGGTCTACTTTATGTAGTATTGTTATTTGTCAGTCTTTGTGTTGGTGATGAGAAGGGGTTTTCCTGTTTTGCTTTTTTGCCATATTAGGCAATCATCTTCCCAGCCTACTGTACAAAATTGGAAAAATGAGAGAACTACTTCTGTGGCTAGGACCTAACAAACCACTTTGATGTTTGCTTCAAAGCCATTGCTTTCAGTCTTTCTCTATAGGACTATGTATTTTTTTCCCCTGTCTGGGGAACAGGGGAAAGAGGAGGTCAAATAGCAGGAGAGGTTTGGTAAATAGGTGATAGGTTTTTCCTTTTCTGCCTTCCATTACATGGTGATAAAGATCTTTTTTGCAGAAGGAGATTGAAACCTCCAACTCTTTCAAGCAATGGCTCTCTGTTTCTGCCTCTACCTGTCACCTGGAAGGCACTTGAGACCCTCAGTTAAATGAGCACTTTCTCACCTTCATTGAGTAATCTTTTTACCTCAGAGTGATGTTGTTTGAGGTTATGAGCTGCTTTCGCGGTTGGCTGGTTGTCAGTGAAAGGAGAGTATGTGATGCCTCCATTGGAACTGGTGGGTCCCTAATGCATATTTATAAAACTGAATTCCAGTAACATGGAGGAAAATCATACATTAAGGTGAGGAGGGAACAGATGTGACTGTGGGTGTACAGTGACATAGCTCACACATGCTGTCAAGTTTCCCCTTGTACTTTAAAACTTTATTAAACACATGAGCTATCAGGACTTAAAATTATACAGATTCATACTTTAATACCTTGCTTAATTGCTTAGCTTGCAGGGTTGTACAGCATTTAGATATTAGACTTGTAAAAATCTTTGCTTCAGTGACACCTTTTGTTTGCATTCAGCTAATTTTGTGATACTAAAATAGAATAAAGCAATCCTGTATTTCAATATTGACTTATAAAGATCACTTATTATTTCTAAAGTGTTTCAGTCATCACAGACTTCTTGAGAATCAGTAAATTTTTTTGTTCCTGAAGGTTGTTCAGCTAAAACCCCATATTGAATTAACCCCCCCACAACTCTTCTTATTTAACTGTATGTTTTACTTTACGAGGATTCAAACCGAACTACCTATGCTTAGAAATGCAAAAGCAAGAACTTTCAGAATGGAATGTAAAGCTATCTGGAAGGTGTCAGTAAATTTCTAACATCTAATCAAGCAGTGTTTTATCAACAGGCACTTTAATCAACACCACTTTAAATTACTACTAGACTGACAATCTCTTAGGACATTTTCAATTGAAGAATTCAGAAGAAAGTAGGCTTTTTTTGTGTGTGGGTTTTTCTTTCCTTTCAAGAATCCAAAACATTAATGGCGTATTTTCATGTATGCTGCATCACAAAGAATATGTGCAGAAATGCTGACAGTGAAGAGAGCAATTGCTCACTGAAAACAAACAAGAAAAAGTTGATGGTGTTATCAAACCTCTGTTTGGTAAGTGGCAGCTTACAGTGCTGATTGTGTAGAGTATACTCTCCATTTTGCAGCTGTAGTGTTAGAAGAAATGTGTATTCAATAGTAAACATGCAGTTAATTGGATAATCTGATACTGGTTTCTTGTTGCAGTAACACTAAAACGACAGTTTGTGACACAAGAAGATTGTGTATTGATTAAATGCACCTTGCACTGAAGCAATCAATATAGATCTTCTTCATCCATCAGTGCCTGTTTCATTATGATTAGAAAGCCTGATCTTACAGCAGCTGCAAAACAGTGTTTACAATGGAGAATCATCCTTTTATACTTAAGAAATATACCTGGTCATAAGTGTTTGAACAGTTGACTTTAATCCTTTAGATTCTGAAACCTCTGACAGAGAAGGGAAGAAATAAAGATTTTCTCTCTTCCTGCATAACCCATAATTTCACAAGCCAAAAATATAGGCTATGGCTTTTGTAATGCTAAAGGAAAACTGTAATGCTAATTTAATGTCAAACAATATGGGAAACAAGAAGAGCTATCAATAGAGAGTCTGTTTCCCTGCTCAGAATACTGGAGAGTTCAAACCACCTAAACTGCAACTTTTTAAGAGTCAGTTAATTATTTGCTTTCTGGGAAACAAAACTGCTTCAAAGAATGCTAAGAGCTTATGTAATACCATGATTTGAGAAACTTGTATAAAAAAAAAAATACCTAACACCACCAATGCACTTGTGCATTTTCTGTCTGGATAAAATAAACAAGCATATCCTCAATCAAGTTTCTAGGTATGTATTTGTCTTTGAATGCTGGGCAGACCATGACTAACCAGGCTGATTACGTAGAGCTGTATGTAATCCATATAGCCTACTCAGGGCAGAAGGATGATAAAAAAATCCAGAATTTCTATTACATTGGATTGCATTTGTACTTTTCAGATAAAAGCAATAAAAAACATGGAATCACATGGAATTAGTTTGGAGAGAAGTTCAGAAGTCTTATTTATCCTGATGGCCTGAGGCAAAATCAAGAATTTATACAGTAATTCAGACAGCTTTTTGTCTAATGTACTTAAAATCCACCAGTACTGAGTGCTTCATAACATCACTAGGTAATCTACTCTTGAATTTGTCTTTCCTGGTACAAACTTTTCCCTAGTTCTAAAGCAAATTTTTTTTACATTTAAAGCCTGGTACACAAAAAGGATGTATTACATAGCCAAGATTTTACAGCACTAAATAGCACTAAAATGTTTGGTATATCTTACAGACTTTTGCCTTGTTTATACTTTCAAGTGTGAACTGATGCTCGTTTTGCAGCAGCCTTCTACCTGTCTTCAGGCTGTTACTTAACATGTTCAGCAGTGTTAGATTTTGCAGATACATGGGTGTTACCTAAACAGTGTTTATCCATTCTGTTTCTGCAAGATTATTTTTCTGGAACTCTACCTGATGTCTTCTACTTTACAAATTGTAACTAGTCAAATGATGACTTCCAAAGCTGTTGGAAGCTTACTGATTACAGTGCTTGAAATTGGAAAAATAAAAGCAGCTCTCAGGAATTTGAGATGAGGTAGGAGTCACTGTCTTAAAAGAAATAACAACCATCAGCTTTGCCTCATTTCTATGGGAAGCTTGATGAAAGACTGTAGGAATCCTCAGGGGCTTCCAGAACTTGTCTTTTTTCATGATCTGAACAGATTTTCCAAATAAATAAAATAGGTAAGTACAGCTTCAACTTGCACAACTTTCCAGCAATTTGATTTAGATCTTCAGAAAGAAAACTTTGTCAGTGACCTTTTTATGAACTGCATCTTTTCTAAGAATACTCTAGCTCTTGAACATTTGATATGTAGCATGAACATAAATATAAACTGAATGAATAAATAAAAACTGAAGACAGGTACTTTAAACAATTTTTTAACATGAAAAGTCAATGTCACAGGCAACAGCAAAGCTTTTGAAGTTTCAAACACTTCTTATTCAGATTATTTTTATCAATGCTGTACCATCTCACACTTGAAAAGACAGGTCTCTGCTTTATATGAGTGTCTTTACCAAATGCTATTATAGTGATAAAATAGGGTGTGCTCATTCTTCTAATTTTTCAAGGCTGATGTATCTAGGAGGCTTTAATCAAGAAAGATATAATATATTTGACTTTTGTACCAGCTTAAGCCTTCTAGTTGTAATTTTTGGTGTATGTACTCCAAAACTTTGGTCCAGTGTCTGATTGAAACCACCATTAGTATGGCACTTGCATACAAATTATTATAGAGGATTTATTAACTTTCTTTTACAAACTCATAGAATGGTTTGGGTTGGAAGGGAACTTGCATCTACTTCCAACTCCCTTGCCATGGGCAGGGACACCTTCCACTAGACCAGTTTGCTCAAAGCCCCATCCAACCTTGCCAGTCCTGGCACCCACAACTTCTCTGGATAACCTGTTCCAGTGCCTCACCGCTTTCACAGTGAAGAACTTCTTCCTTACATCTAATCTAAATCTACCCTCTTATGTTTAAAACCATTAAAAGTTCCATTTTTAAAAGTTCCTCTCCAGCTTTCTTGTAGGCCCCCTTAGGCACTGGAAGGCTGCTATAAGGTCTTCCTGGAGCCCTCTCTTCTCCAGGCTGTACAACCCCTCTCAGCCTGTCTTCATCGAGGAGGTGCTCCAGCCCCTTGGCCATCTTTGTGTCCATTCTCTGGACTCACTCTGACAGGTCTATGGCTGCCTTATATTGAGGGCCTCGGAGCTGAACACCCTCCAGGTGGGATCTCATGGGAACAGAGTAAAGGAGAAGAATCAACTCCCTTGACCTGTCGGTCATGCTTCTCTTGATGCAGCCCAGGATATGGTTGGCTTTCTGGTCTGAAAACACACAGTCTTTTCATTCATCATGCAAATTCATTTCTGTAGATTGATACTTCAGGGATATGATTCTCTAAGCTTGTAGTTCCAGGAGAGTTTTGCGATAGCTTGTTTGTGGATGTTATTAAATTAAACTGTGTGTTTGAATTCAGTTGTGAGATGCGATGAAGCTATTTTAACAAGTCCAGGTAGGAGCTTTTAGCCAGTCCTCTAGAGGCACAGAGCTGGTGCTCTGACTTTATACCATTCAAGATTCCTTGCGTTGGCCTTGCTGGTAAAACATTACGCTTGATTTTTATATGTATATATAACATCATCATCATTTCTGTGTACTTCGGCAAGTTCACAGTGTTTTGATTGACAATTACTTTGTTAACGTTCATCACAACTAATGTATTTTATACTTTGCATGTCTTTGCCTTCACAGCATTTATTTTCTCATTTTATTTTAAATGTTCTACAAGTATATCAGCCTAGCATTGCCTTTTTCCTTCAGAACAACTTTATCAGACCTTGACCTTAGTTAGAAATAAAGTATGCAAAGAATTCTGTTTGTTAGGCCTGTTCCTGTGTAACTTTGTTAGTCTAGTCATTAGTCTTTAAGCCAGTCCTTAGCCCTTCGATAGTACTGTAAGGAGGAGAACTACATTGCTCTTGGATAATAGGTTCACAATGCTTTCTGAAGTCTTGAAGAATAATTTGTAAATGATGGAGAAATGAAATTGAGAAGTGTTGGTAGGAAGATCAAAACTTTTTCAAGTCTAGGCATTTGGGTTGAGTTTAAATTTGGGAAATAGTAGCTCACAGTTGCAGTGTAAAATGGGGTAATTGAGTAATAATGAATAAGAATTTTTACAGGATTTTACTTCAGACTAGCTCTAGACTAGTTTGACTAAAAGCCTACTAATAGTTGGAGTGCATTAGGTGAGCTTATGGAGCACATCTCCCCGCATATTTTCATCTAAAGGAATCCAATATGTGCATCCCAAGTGCATTCTGTAATGTGAACCAAAATATGGTAACTGTGGACTGTTAGGTGACTTCTGAAAGCACATGCCCGATCTGAATTGAAATGCTAATATGACCACAGATAGCACTGTGAGAGCTTTCCCATTCTCCAGGGGCCCAGAAATTGGGTGAATTTGTTGAATTACAGTTTCATCTCCTTTGAAGAATTCAAATCTGATTCTTCCTAGCTTAGGGAATTTATGGAGGCATACTCAGGGACTGTCCTGATATTTTAGGGATGTTTGTTAGAGATTAGGCCTATGTATTTTAGGATTTACTATATTAATATCACCCAAAATTGTGTCTTGTTAAAGCCAAATTCTGACAGAGATTTTCCTAACATCTAATCACCATCACCAAACATTAGCATAATTGAGCATAAGCTGTTTCTCACTATTTGATAGCTGCTATCACTTGCCTGATTGACAATTTGCAATTAATTCTCATTGTGTGTATTCAGGCTGCTCGTTTAATTGTGACTGTGGAACAGCACATGTGCAGAACATAGTACAGAACTCCCATCAGCTAAATGCCTTCTTGACTTGGGAAATGTATAGCTGTGTCAAAAATAAACATCACACATTTTAAAAGTAGAATACTTGCGTGCTAGGATTTCAATGCTGGTCTTAGTGAAAACACTATCTTAGACTAGCTGTATTGCAGACTGTGTTCTGCAGAAGGATGCAGACAAACCCTGGTAACTTTTTGTAATTTCTGTGTTTCAGGATGCAATTACTTGTCCAGAAAGAATATACAAAGTCAGTAAAAACCCAGAGTGAAAATTAAGTCAAGAGTATAAATCTGTGTGAAGGTTGGCTGCATTTATAAATTACTTTCGTTTGTTATGGCACTAGAATTGGAATTTTTAAACTACTGTGCTAAAGGACAGCTCACTGAGTATTTCAAGAATGTTTGTAAGTACACTTAGTTTGACCATAGCCATTGGGTAGGGTTTTCCTTGCACACCATGACTATGAAACCTAATATCTCGCTATAGAAATGGCCACAAAGCCAAATTGACTTAATTTTATCTTTGTTATATTTTCAAGCTCAAGAACTACATCTTGCAGTGTCTTTCTATGTTAAGGAATCAAATTTATGTTTAGAGTGATTATACTTCTTTTAAACATTGCTAAATTGATTCTAAATCAAATTATTTCAGAGATGATGCAGCTACCAGATATATTCTTAGCTCATTTAAGGGCCATCTCAGCCAAGTACAAAAAATGTTTTAAAATCTTCAATACATTAAGACATGCCTCCCATATTTATTTAACTTATGAAAAACAAACCAGGTTTGTTTTTCCCTGAATTGTGTAAGAGGAAAAATCTTTGATAATGGAAGCTAAAAGTGGAGATTATTTGTGGTAATTTCTTGAAGCTTGAAAGTGACTGAAAATTTCTACTCAGCACTGGTGAGGCCATAGCTGGAGAGAATACTGTGTCCAGTTCTGGGCTTCCCAGTACAAAGTAGTCATGGTCACACTGGAGAGAGTCCAGCAAAGGTCCATGAAGATGATGAATGGACTGGAGCATCCGTCCTATGAGAAAAGGCTGAGAGAGCTGGGACTGTTTGGCCTGGAGATGAGAAGGCTCAGGGGGCATGTCATCACTGTAGATCAGTACTTGAAGGGAGAGTGCTTAGAAGATTGATCCAGGCCCTTTTCAGACATGTCCAGTGCCAGGACCAGAGGCAATGGACACAATCTGTAACACAGGAGGTTCCTTCTTAACATCAGGAAATTCAATCTTAGTATGAGAGTGAGCAAGCACTGGCACAGGTTGCCCAGGGAGGTTTTGCAGGTTTCTTCCTTGGAGATCTTTTGAATAGCCACCTTGATATGGTCCTGGGCAACGTGCTCTAAGGTGGTCTTGCTTGAACAAGGTGGGGCTAGAGTACATGACCTCTGCAGGTCCCTCTCACCTCAACCATTCTGTAATGCTGAAATGTGCAACATTTTTTTAAAGTGCCGTTAGAAATTTAATTAAAATTAATATAATATGAGGATACTTGTTGTTTTGTGGTCCCCAAAATATTGAATTTTTCATCTTTGTTTACATTTCTATGCACAGTTCATGGATTGGAAATCAATGATTTTAGGTGTTCATTGTTAAGTAACTCAGTTCTCAATTACAGCAATGCATAGGCACACCAAAAAGAACAGTTTTGTTTAATATGTACTCAAAATGTAGGCACTCAAGCATTACATATTATTGCCATGATCTATCTGAAACTAATTTTGAGAATAAGCTCTTGTCAGTATAATTTCTGTATTTCTTAGGACTCCTATTAGTTTTGTACGTAGAACCCTTGTAGCATGAGATCTGTCCCTCTTCCCATTTCTCTAGAACTCTTGATCTGTCGTTCAACCTTGCTGATCTTCTGTGTTTGTGAAGAGCCATCTGTGACCTAGGGGAGCATCAATAGCTGGAGATCCAAGCCATGGTGTGGAACCGTTGGATCTGTCTGTGTATGCATATATATCATGCAAGAAGATTAAATTACTTTTGTTTCCTGTTTCACTGTGTCTGTGTGTATGGTACTTACTTGGTTGTGTTGTACATATATAATTTTTTTTAATACTGAACTGAGTAGATCAGGTAGGGTAAAATAAACATATCTATTCATACTGGGTTTTACAGAAGTTTTAAAAACCTAAGTCTGGGTTGTGTGCTAAGGGGTTCTGGAACTCTCACAATTTTCGCTTTTATAAAGTGATCTTGAAAGTTTCTTAATGTGTTACAGACAACAGCAGCAGCACCTAGATATTACCCAATGACCCACTTAAGAAATGATGGTGTAATATGCTATACAAATACACAGAAAAATGTCTCCAGTCAACTAAAAGAGTTTTGCAGTTACTAGTTGAACACAGGGAGCTGCACAGCTGAGCTCAGGTCAATACTACCCTATTTTTAAAAGAAAAACATTTGGTGATTGTATCATAATATAAGCCAGAACTACTGCTTTAGATTTATAGTAGTGTAGTACATTTTTCTCTTCATCTTTGAAAATACAGGAAATTTTCACCTAACCTGAAGTTCTGTCTCTCTAATGCTAGGTGAGATACTGATATCATGATTGAGTTTGTTCCTTTTTCTTTCTGATAGAAGGAGGACCTTTAGTTCTTAAATTTTTTTACTAAAATCTATTGTGTTAAAAAAAGATTTGTAATGTAATAAATGTTTGAGGCAAGAGCATAAGCTGAAATGTTTGTACTTTTCAGAACTCTTTTCTTGTAAACAATAACAGTATTGCATAGAGACTTGTTAATTTTTAAAACACCAACCTCTTAAACTTTTCCAAAGAGTTTACATTTCAGATTATGATTATTCTATTTTGTGTTGAAAGCATACGTAAGAAAACTCTCTGTTAGATTTATAAACTCATGGAAGTTTAAAAAGGATTTGGTACTCTGATGGGCACATGGGCTCTCTAACAGTTTTGAAGGCAAGACAGACTTTAATAAATGTCTTCAGACCTGCAAGTCCTATACACTTAGTCAAAATATCTTTCTGTGGTGAAAAAATGGTCTTTAACTTGTGAATACTATACATTTATTTTAGTGGAGATATACATTGTCACTTGAACTATCAGTTTGCTTACTAAAAAAAACCCCATATTTTTCAAAGAGCAAATAAGAGCAAGATCCTTAATTTTCAAAACTGAAAATTAGGATTTCCTTATGATAAAACATGGCTACAGTGGTGCCTCAAACCACCAAATATTATAAGAATTAAAACCACAAAAAAGAGTTTCAGGAGGCTTTGCACCTGGTATGGTAGGCTTTTTAGTACATGCTGCCCACATATACGATATCTGCTAACTGGATAGTACTTTTTTGGCTGAAAAGATAAACAACTAGATTGACCACCGTAAGTATCCATGCATTTTTTTTTTGTAGATATGAACTGTTCCCAGAATGCTTCAACCTTTTCACTGATTTCTTATTTTGAGAGCTGTGTAACTGTATTACGAATGTTCATACCCTTCCATGCTAGTAAAGGAAATTGGCATTTACTGGCCAAATTCCTCATGGACAGGAGAGTATCAGAAAAATAACTTCTCCTCAAGCTGACAAGCCCCAGCTTGTTGGAACATGCTGTATTTGCAACAGACCTCTGGTGCTGCTTGGTGAAGTCCAAGAAGCGTGTGGGAAAGGATGGAGGAAATGCTGTTAGGATTTTGCAGGTATTAATACAATTGCCTGTGACAAGTGTCATTTTCAGACTCATCAAGTCATAACCACACAGAACAGTGTTTGTGGAAATAGAGATGCGCAAGCTGAATATAGTGATTTTTTTCTGGAAAACCCTGCTGTCCGACACATCTCAAAATGGAGATGCGGACCTTTGGAACTCCTTTGCTATTAACACCTTCGTTTGAAGTTGTGGAGTCATCCACAGAAGAGATAAATTGTAAAATCTGGTTGAATTTATGCTTGAAAATAATCAGGAGTTAAAAGGATTTTTCATCAGGATAGAGACTGTATCTTTGCTCAGCTCCTTCAAGCTCCAAGGCATGATCAGCACTACTGAAGATGGAAATCCTTTCTCTAGACTGAAAGAAAAGAACATTCAGAAAAGTTCGGTTATATTAGTTTGAGGCCTTTTACCAAGTTAATGTAAAGCGTGTTCAAGAACATGGTTTCTGCATTCGTTAAGTAAGATGACTGTTGCTTGGGGCAATCCAGGGCTACATGAAACCTTAATTAAAGCTAGTGCTAAGTGTTGTATGTGGGCATCACCTTTAGGAACTAAAACCACTTAAATGTAGTTGTAAAGCTCTAAGTAGTGAACTGACAGTGATTTTGAGCAGAAAACTACTGAAGTAATTTATTCTTTTTATCCTGTTTTTTCTGCCTGGCAGCCCACTTTAGCTTTTCAGGTTGGGACATAATTTGTACTAGAAACTGGTAAAGTACTTTTGTCTTTTTTCTTTTTTTTTTAATAGGTCTTATTTATTAAAACTGAAGGTTTTTGCCAGTGAACCAGTAATTACTTTAATGTGGATGATAGCAGGCTTGGCTATTATCCTGTGATTAATTTACAATCAGCTAGGAAAGGATTCTGATAACTAGTAATATGGGAAGCACTTGTATTTTAATTTTTTTTTACTGAAAAGCCACTTCTTTTGGTTTTATGTGATTATTTTATAATAGCTCTTCTATCTTTTGAGTGCTACAAACACTTGCTTGAAGGACGTTTGATATTTTAAAATTTTGAAACAAGGGATAGTTTTCATGCCTTTCCCTCTCTGTGCTCTTAAATATGTCTGACATGAAGACACATTGCATCAGGCCTTACTAGATCTGCACTGAAAAGGGAAAATAGAAAAACAAAAACTGAAAGATGAAGAAAAAGGAGTAGAGAGCATGTCTAGCTTCCTGTCTTTGCCACTGCTTTTTGTTCAAAGTACTGTCTTACTTGGTTACAGTGACCAGATATCTATGTGACTTGGTCTTTAAAATGTTGACCCAGCAGTTTATTTGTGCTGTACCTGTAACTCTCTTTACCAGGAAAGAAGAAACCAAGCAGAAAGAGGATAGGTCTGATGCTGCACGATCTATGTGTAACGGGGTGGGGAGGGGGGGGAGGTATTTAAACCAGGTTGCCAGTTACCTGTCCGTTTGGTTCATCCTTTTCCTTGTTTAGCATTAAGATCTTTCTTTCTATTGGCTAGCAAAGTTTAGAGCACTTTATAAGTAATAGTCACTTCTGTGCAGCGTGTTAGATGGAATAACCCAGATACCTTTCTGTTTTATTAGAATTATAATTTAACCTTCAAAAAAGCAATCAAATACTGGTGTTAGGTCCCTCCCTTACAAATTCTCAATTCCTAGAGCTCTTATGGATTCCTATAAGAGGTCTGCACCCCTGAGGACTTGCAAACATAAACTTACTAAAGCTGGATGCAGTTCAGCAGCCTCTATTGGCATAATGTAGGTAAGGTTGACTCACTTTCAATGGTAACTTCTCTTAATTATTAATTCCATTTTTAGACATGTTTTTCTTCGTACTCTTAATGTCAGTAATTTACTTAACCAGCAAAAAGAAAAGAAGAAAATTCTGTAAGCATTGGTAGAAAGAGTAGTATTCTGAATGCTTTGCCTCTCTCACTCTGTGGAAATCTTCAAGTATACTGACTCTTTTTTGCTGACATCAAATTTCAAGGGTTATTCAGAGAGTAGCAGTTGCTCTAAAATAAAATTGTACCATTCAAAATGCACTACAGGGTCCTAAATTCTCCTGTGAGTTTTCTCCTCTATAAAAGGAAGAATGAAACTAAATTCTGAGATTATTAACTATTTTGTAAGATAAATTTCAAATGAAGATCATCTTGGCAAGAGCACTAGAAGAGTTTTTATGTTTTGTTTTATAACTGAGACATTCAGCAGTAGCTTATACAAGTATACAGTTTTGGCATATGTAGCAAACAGAGAAATGTCTGTTCTTTGCCATGAAAATTAAAGGTTTTCAGACTAGGTAAAAACTTAATATAAGGAAGAAATAAACGACCATTTTTTACTGTTTTACTTAACTCTAGTCCCATATATATATTTTTAATGGAATGAAAAAAATCTTCTATGTACTTTCTCACTTTGCCTCTTAGGAAACTCCTGTGGACATTCAGAAACTATTCACAACACATTGTTTTATCTGTATTTGACCTGGTATTACTTTTATAGTTATGGCAAGTTCAGCCTTCTGTGTAAAGGAGCTGGGGTTTGCTTTGCCTTTTTTTGGAGGTAGAAAATTACCAGTAATGTCAACCTCTATTTCTACAACTACTGTCATTGCTTGGCCTGATTCTTTTGAAGACTCAGGGTAAGAATATTAAATGTGTACTTTACAGCAAGAAAGGATGATGTTGAAATTTCACAGAAATAAGACCACAATTAACATAATTTTGTGAATACACTGCCATATGCTGGTTTGTCTCATACTAAAATAATCTGATGCTTTCCCTCTGCTTTTGGACGCAACAAAGAAAAAATACTCTGCCCAGTTCAGGCAGATCACTGGGAAACACTACACCTTAAGAGAACTGTAAATGTGCTAACTGAGCCCAGTCAACGTAGAGTTTGTGAAGTGATGCTAAATGTACTAATAAGAAATTCACTGTTCACAGCAGAATTCATCTGAACCTTTTTTTTCAGTCAAGGAGACACTTTAAAGTTTACATGAAATTTAGGTCTGCGAGTCTGTGGGAGAAGATAAAAGCTATAGCCCAGGGGAATGAAATCTTTAGCTGGTATTCAGCTGTACCTGCAGCCATTTAATTCCAGCTGCTGTGGGCCCCTCAAGGGCTCTGGTGATTTGCACAGCAATGACCTCCCCTGTAATTGTGCCGCTACATGCGGTCACCTGCTTCTTGCAGTCCTCTCCCATTCCCAAGCCTCATGCCAAGGTTGGGGACTATTGCAAAGCATTCATACCTGGGATTCTTCAGATGACCAAGAATAGTTTACAATGCTCAGTTTCATATCACTGAGAGCTCCGGTAACAATCCTAATCTTCCAGTTTTTTTAAAAAGGTGTTTACATTATTAGCAATAGTGCCTTCCTGGTCTGGCTTTCATCAGACGGATGCCTCGAGGAAGCAAACATGCTAAATTCCAAAGAAGTTTCTTCTACGTTTTTCTAGCCAGGCGGTAACTAGGTAGTACTGGATGTCTTGCAAAAATACTGAGTAACCTCTTTGTTGGATTTTAATCATTTAAATTCAATCAATTAAGTGGCTTTTGCAAGGATCTGGGAACTTCTGGACATGTCTATTGTTTAGAAAAGTGTGATAACCATGACGCTGTCTTTTAGTAATGATTTTTGAAGAGCACCAGCATTTACTGACTTTTTTTCCCCCTTTCAATAGATGAAATTGCTTCCTTGAACATCTTATTTGAAATCTATTAAAGGAGATTTTAGTGGATTTGGGGGTCTTGAAGTTATTCAATACTTTTGCATATTTTTATCCTGCTTATTATTTGAAATAACAGGTGAGTTTATGAATGAAGCTCAGGATTGGTTAAAAATAAAAAACCATCGTTTTAACTTAAATATTGTGTTGCCTATTTTGTAGCCGTTAAATTTAGCAGAACTGCTGACATCAGAAGACCCAATGGTGCATTTGTGCATGTTTCTAACTATATACTTTCTTAGTTAACCCAGAAATTATAATGGATGTACAAAAATTTTGGTAATTTCACTATCAAAATAATAAAAGACTTCAAAGAATCTCTAACAATCTGGGGAATTAAAAAGCTAATAAATGAGTACATAGTTACGGCACAAATGTTGCTCTTTTTTCATTCTCAGAAATGTTGATCAAAAATGGGCAACAAATTAGATTTGAAGCCCTAGATATAATCTTTTTTAAATGGAGAATTTAGAAAAGAGAATTCAGAACTGTATCCGGTTTATTTTTATAGTTTATTACAATAAATACAGGCATTGCAAATATTTTCCAATATTATTGAATTTTTTTCCAGCATTATTGGAAAGATATTGTTAAATACATAGATATTTGAATCGATACCTGAGATAAAGAAATGTGGTTTTATTTCTGGTGCAAGTAAAATCAAAACTCTATGGAATTTACTACTATAGAGATATTTGTTTCATTCTGAAATGCATGGAGACTGAAACATCCTTGTTCTTTTATATGCAAATATGGAAAAAAGGTAAAAATATGGTCTAGATGAAGAAGAAGAACAAAAGCTACTTGTTTTCTTAGAAAAGATGGAAGGAGGTCTACTGTTATGCCATGCAAACAAAAGGAAAAAAAATTATTTTAAAATATGGAAGACGTTTAGTTTCTGGAGCTCGCTTAGAACCAAAGATCTGATTCTCAAAACTATTTAAAGACAGTGGGAGAATGGCTGCAGGTGACTTCTGAGAAACCAGAAAAGCCACTTCAGATCACAAATGAAGAGACTGCTGTGTCTCAGTGTGCTGCTTGGTTCTTAGATTTCCTATTGCCATCTGGCCACGTCAATGTACTGGATTGTTTTAAAGCAATAGATTGCTATATATCTTCTACTTTCTTATTTTGAGGCTCACTGCTGTGGTAATTTGAGTGCAAATTAAGTGAGAGAATTCGGTAGCCATCCAGTACATGAATAGCTTTTAATACTCTGCACTGCTGGAGCATATACAAATTATTTTTCTTTGAACTTTACTTTCTTCTTTTTATAAGCATTAAACCTACCTCTCTCCCTTTATCAGTTACTTAAAAGGAGAGATTTTTATGTGCCAACATCAGGCGGCTGGCACAAAGTTAACTGAGCACTAATTACGGTTCAGAAATTTCCTGTGCTCAAAATTGATTATACACAGAGCCAAAAAGTGTCCTTCTGCTTGATTCCCATCTTTGCAGGTTTTCTAGGTACCGTAAGACTGCAGTTCCTGAAGCATTCAAGTACATAAAATCAATCCAATTTCAATTTAACCCATTTTATTAACACATGTTGAAGAGTCATGAAGAGAATATTCACTCTCTGTTTCATTTTACCTAGGGCTGTAATTAGAAGAGTGCTTCTGTGGGGATTAAGTATTTGCTAATTCCTGAGATCAAGGGGGCTTTCTACATGTAGGTATTTTGTTGAATCAAAGCCGTTATTACCTCTGAACAGTGAAGGTGTGAAAGGATTTCCCATGAAGTCTCTGAGGAGAGGAACAATTGTAAGGTCCAGAGGATGGAGCGGATTCATTTGGGTCTGATTCTGGGATGGTTTACTCATACCAGAAGAGGATTAAATGTTCTTTACCCACTATTGTAAAATATATGTGAGAAATATACGTCATGTCAACAGTTGTTGACATCGTCAAGATATAAGTGTTAAGTTGTGTGATTGTTCCCCCCTCCAGCCTAAACTGGTGACTGCATTAAATAAACATTTGTGCTAAAAGTTACGTCTTTCTAATATAGTCATTACTAAACTTACTCATTGTCAGAACTGATAACGTGAGGAAAGACTGATTTATCTTTCCATTAATTGAAGTAATAATTCTTTAATATTTTTGCTCTTAGTTCAAAATGTGATTAAATAGTTGCCTGAATGCATTCTGATTTGTTTAATACTTTCTTCTTTAAATGTCTTTTTGACCTAAGGAGGGCAGTAGAATAAACCATTATTTTATTCTCATGTGTTAACTTTGTGTGTGACCGGATTATAAAACAGACTGTGTATTCACAGAGATACTTTGAGAGTAGCAGTTTAATATGCTTTTCATATTGTGTCTGAGGAAGACTTCAACTTCAGTACTAGTCAGCACATATTTTTACATGGCTCAGATGTTAAAACTACCTAGTAATATAACAAACTCAATGCCGTATAATTATTCCAGAGTAATTACTTTAATCTGAAAATTTGCCATTACATTTTCTATTTTCAAATTGCCCTAATCAACTACATCTGTTGCTGCAAGTGAACATCTGCAGATGTTTTGTTTCTACTTATAACTTTCCAAAATCCTGATTGCATTAGGACGAAACTTTACAGGTCTTTATGAAAGGGAGGAATGTTCAGCCTTCCTTATGAAGCAAGGAAAGGGAGAGGCTTTTTATTAGTAATAAAAAGAAAACTTTGCAATGTGATTAATTCAAAGTTGAGTCTTGTCTAGAAAAGATGTCACTGCTGTTAGGAATATTTGCATTTCACAGTGAAAACAGGTCTAGGTTCGGCTGACCTGCACTTTTTAGAAGTCTAGAAAAGGCTTGATTCTTCACGGTCCCATTGACTTCAGCGTAGGCTCTCAGCTGATTTAAGCACATAGGAGACCCAGGTGTTCAGCGGAGAACCAGCTAGTGCTCTCTCTGCCTCAAAGCCTCTAACTATAAGCTGCACAACTTTGAGGAAAGAACCGAGAGTGCTTATTGGTAATAGAAGGATCAATTATCTCCTTCAAAACTAATCTCAGACTCCCCTCCAATCATATAGGCAATCTACAACTGCAGTGGGTTGGTGTGGCTAATTTTGAGTACTTAAGTACACATGAAACAAATCATCTTTGCAAGCAAGGCAAAAGTCTGACAGCAGTAAGAGTTATTTAGTAGATGGCAATATGTGTGCTCCTTGTCTTTATGCTGGAAGGTTGCATGGCTCCCAGCGCATTCATTGTTAGAAGAAAAAAGCCCAAATGAGCCAGTGAATACTATTCTGATGGCAATTATTTTCCTATCTTTGAGCTGCTTAGGCAGAAGGTACCTTTATTGATGGATAATTATTCTCTGCAAATTGTCCAAAAATTTTGATAAATATTACTTGCGACAAATTGTGTGAACATTTCTCTTCATCCAGTTTCTCTCTCTAGTGCCTAGTCTGTTGCGTGAACTAGCCTGAAAATTCATTTTTCGTTTTTATAAGAAGTGTCAAAGTGACAAAGCTACAGCTTTGAATTTGACTTTTTTTTTCTTTTTCCCCCACAAGGCCTCTTTTGACTGTGACAAAATTAGAAGGTAGATTATTACCTTTTCCTCATATTTTGGGAGTTTTATTATCAGGTCGCTTTCTCTCACATTTTTCATTTCCAGTATAAATTTGCTCATCATTTGTAGTATATGTGCAGAACCTGCATGTATTATATTCTTTTCAAAGGGTCTTGATTCTTTTTGCAATGGTAATGATTTGTCTTTCCATATACTGAGCGGTGTGGATAATTAACTTCCAGTAAGTAGGATCAAATTTTGAGGACTTGCTTATGAAAATCAATAGGCAGCTAGGTGATTGTGTAACCTCTCTATTTTTGCAGCCTCATTTGCCCTGTTTCTTCCATCATTGCTTTTTTCAGATGTGGATACATTTTGCATTTATCCCTGAAGCAGGATTTCAGAGTGCACTGTGCGTTTCCCAAGACTCAGAGAAACAATGTTATTCTTAAAATAAAAACCAGCTAAGTCTCGCTTTTAGAACATCTCATAACATTAATTTTTTGTGAATTTTTACATGCTCTTAAATCATGAACTACTTTAGTGTTCCTTTAGGGAGTTTTGTTTCCTCACTCCCCCAATTCTGCTGATTACTATCAAATGAACATTTATCATGTTGATTTTTTTACTTTCTTTTTTTTAAAAAAAAATATCTCTCTGTCAAACAAAGTTCATAGATATGTAATTCATTACATTGTGTAAGCTTAGAACTTACGAAAGTAATGATTCTCTGGACTATTTGAAATTTGGGCATTACTGTTTATATATGTGATTTTTGCCTAGCAACAAATGGTAAAGAAAATGGTAAACAAATTGTCTGTACAAGTACTGTCTGCAGCTACCTTATCTGAGACAGTACTTTGGTTTTATCCATGTTTACAGTTGTTTTCATTTCTCACACTTCCGAAGATGGATGCATGAGGCAGTAAAACTTAATCACTCAGTATTGCGACGCAAAAGTGAATCTATTGTCTGTTTGCAGAACTGCACAATGTGCATCTTTTGAACTGCCATCAGAAGCATTTCTCATAGTTCAAATTTATTTTCTCTTCAAGTATTTAATATTAGATTGATGAAAAAATCACATTAGTGGTTTAACTGAAATACTGTTTCATGTGCTCTCAGAGGATTTACTTCCAAAGCTTGAATCAAATTACTGGAGATGGTTTAAAGAACGTAAGAGCTGAGGGAAGAAACTAAAATCAATACAGACTAAAATTTATCATCTGATTTTTGAAGTTACTGATTCCTGTATATCATTTTAAGACTGTGATCCTATTAAACCTGGGATAAAGCAGTGCTCCTTTTCTTGCTTGATTATGGGAAAAAAAAAGCATAAAGAAGCAGATACTAATGAGAGAAGGCACTGGTCTGGAACTCAAAGCTGTCTAGGTCAAATTCCTGGCTCTGCTGCACACCACCTCAGGCAAATGACTTGGTCTCACTGGGCTTCCATTCCCCATCTGTCAAATGGAGACAATGGATGCATCCTTCTGCCCGGCCTTCATCTCGACTGTTTGTATTGTTGTTCAGAGAAAAAGAAATGTTTCTTAAAGTGTTTTTGAATAGTACCTAATATACTGAAGCCATTAGGTACTTCGATAATACAGTAAGGGATGACAGCCTCCAGGCAGGAGCATTTTTAATGTGCATTCTGTGAAATGGATTTGCAATCCAGTTCAGACCAGTCCTGAAATACTGTAGAACTTTCTCCTAGTCTTTTTGGCAGAATATAAATGTTATTGTTTGGTTATCATATCATGGTTGCCATAAAGAATTAGTACTATCAGTACTTACCACCCTGAGGTTCCCCCACCCTGTCTACTCTCTCCACTCACAAACCCTTCTAACAGGGCATTATAAGTAACTAGCATACATCACATTGATAGATAATGGCTTTTTAATGGCTTCCATTGCATTGCTAGTAATATAACTTTCACTTTTATGGCTCTTTTGCATTTCATGATCCCACAGTGCCTATGAGTGCTAGGACTTGATAGAAATTGAATGGACGTAACAAAACGCATTCATGCTACCTAACTTCAGGCACTTAATCAGGTCAAAAGAGGACATTTCAGGGCAGAACGCACTAGAATTCTTCACCACCAGATGGGGCATCTTTCTGCAGGACTATAGACTGAATCAAGGGAATTTACCTACTCAATTAATGGGAGAAATTGGGTGCTAAAAGTCAGAAGGCTTCTCTGTTCTTTACTCCCCTCTGACACAGCAATTTTTGAAATTTTTCTCTTATTCAGGACGGTATTTCTTTCCAACACAAAACTTCATTTGCTACCACTAGGAAAACTGCAATTTATAAATGCTTGCACGTGAGTCAGGGTATGTAGTCATGTTTTGATCTTCATAGTTTTTACATGGAAAAGCACTCTGAAAATTTTCTAAAGCATTAAATATTTTGGCAGGCATTTAGCAAGAGTGGAGAGTGTTCATTAGTGCTAGTGTTTCCTGTTTTTAGATTAATTTGGCTGTTTTGAATTAGTAGAAAGTAGTGTGTAGTAGGGTAAAAATGTGTTGTCTCTCATGAAGATAGATTGAATTACCATGTTTTCCACCTTTGTACTGAAAGTTCGTACACCATAAAATCTGCTTTCTGGGATCATTTTACAAATATTAAATAAAACCTGTCCCCTTGCATGAGTGATGGTTATATGAAGACAAGTTCTTGCAGTGCTACAAACCTCTTGCAGTTTCCATGAATTGTCAGAGAAATGTAGGAAAGCAAAATCCAGTCACTTAGATTAGAATTTGTTCATGATAATGACTCAGTCATTACAGGAAAAGCCTTGGTACTTCACTGTTGTAAGGTATCAGAACCCCAGAGGATCTTTGGCTGCGCACTAACATGGTACAGAATTAGATCGGGAGAAGTACATGGATGCTAAAACACCTTCTCATCCTTCTGCAAAGTCTTACTTTCTCAAAATATGGGCTATATGGTATTTCTCTTAGACAAACAGCAATAGCAGAAGAAGAGTTTGGGGAGCTGTAGGACAACTGTCATATTAATTACATGGGCTGGTAGTGTTTCCTCTTATGAATATTTTAATATGGGGAAATTAAAAATAGAAATTTGATATTGCCACATATCCTGAGGCTTTAGCTCCTGTAGTCGGTATTTGTTTTGCATCACAAATTGAATTTTCAATTCAAAAAGAAAGGTATGGTAGGGAGAATTCTAACTGCAGCAACATTTCTTCTCCTTTCTCCTCTGTACTCAATCTCCTTTCTCCTGTCCCTATTTTGATATCCTTCCGGCATTACAGAATCACAGTTAGGGGTCTCTAAGTGTATTGAATTAATTTCTGTATTATTATTTAGTATATACAGATGTTGATGTATCGCTTCATTGTACTGAGGTATGTAGCAGTGTCACACAGTCTGTTGGTATCGTTGTGTGGCATCATTCTGCTGGTAATGCCTGTCACGAACACACACCGAGTACTGCTGTGGTGCTCCGTATCAGGAGCATGAGTCATACCTTACAGTGCCAGCATATTGTCCTGAATGTGGGGGTCTTTTTTATTATCACTAATGCACATGCTTAGGATTTTAATTTTCCTGGTGATGTCCTCCAGTCTGTCAATATTTTGAAGCTAATTGCTTAATTTAGTCTCTTAGTTTTCCCATTGTTACTATGGGACATTAATGGTGCTTAAGTCTCGCCGAATGCTAAAATTTGCTCAGTTATCATTGCAAAAGATAAAATAGAATCGTTTTGCTTGACAGTATATAACAGGAAGTAGCTATCCCACAGTGTGAGAATCGTGGTATTTCAGATGGTGGAACCCAGTTACTCAGAACTAGGAAGTGCTATAAATGAATGTAAAACTAATAGAAGTCAGAATGAAAAAGAAAGAAAATCAGCATATCAGAAGCAAAGCATGAGAAAAAAAAGGCAAATTATATGAATTCATGTTTCTCATCAATTGGACCTGACTTTTACACTCTGAAATGCTAGGTACTGGAGAATAAGCTTTATTACAGATGTATAGATGTATATGCATTAACTGCCAGCATGTGGTATACAACCTCATTTGATAAAAAGTGTATAGTTGAGAAATCACAATCATTTTTCTTTTACAAGAACTAGAAATAGGTATATTTTGAAAAGGAGTATTCCTTCCTTCCTAACTCTGTTCCCTGGTTTTGGTCTTCTGTTTTAGTCTCCTTTAGAGTTAACACATCCAATTACAAGATGGGGACAATGACAAAGCTTTTGAATTTATCAGTGAAGTCTGCCTAAGTCAGGCACACATCAATTTACATGACACGGGAAGGTCAAAAATCTCATTATTATTTGCAGTGTTTATGACTGCCTTTCTAACCAATAGCTTCAAGTGCTGAACTGTAGGTGCTGGAAAGCCATCTGATCTATGAGATGGTTTATTAATTTGAACCACTTGATATTGCCCAAAGCTATGAAAATAGGGATACACTGAAGAGCATTGTTGTAATTATTCTATTAAGAATCCCTTCAATTATTCAGGTGTTTTAATCACGTGGGCATTTAACATAGTGCTAAATGATGATCATCTGATTAAATACAGATTTGTATGGAGCTTTGACACTTTGCTGAAGGACAACAGGCAAATGCAGAGAAATGACTTAATCCTGAAAAATCGATTAATCTTTAATTCATGTGCTAGAAAGTGGTGTTAGAAGCACTGTTAGAATGTCTGGAATTTGTCAGAAAATTTGAAAAAAAATGCTGCAGAACTGAGTTATTCGTGTGTATGTTCATGTTTCTACAGTTACATTTCCAGCTTTTAATGACAGTGAAGGCAACCTTGTAAACAACCTGTGAAATGAGGGGAGAAGAACGTGTTCTTTTTCCTTCCATCTGCAAAAAATAGCATTTTTTTAAATCCAGAGGTGATCACAGTAATCTGTAAGCTGACCTTCTTCAGGCAGGAAGAGAGATCACAGAGATTGGATGATAATTTATGTTTCAAATACGATTATTGTTTTTACAAAACAAACCAATAAAGAGATCACCAATAATATTTAAGTGCTTGAAAATTTGATCTTATTTTCCAGACTGGTCTAGTTTCAGTTTTTCACCTTTTGCATCATACTTGGTCCTAGTCCATCAGCCTGAAATATTTTCCATAATCAGATCTCTTTTTCCTTTTATGAGTCTCTTCACAGAGAGCAGAGTCATCCCTTAACTTCTATTTTGTCATCGTCCTTTGAAGTTACTCCTCTCTATTCTCATCTCTTTGGAAGTGTGGACTGTAAACCAGAATACTGTTCTGGTATAGTCTGAAGTTTTCTTGTTTGAACAAAGACAGAGTCTCTATTCTTTGTTCCTAGGGGTGTTTCGCATCCTGCTG
>NW_010419516.1:19072-25108 GCF_000710305.1 Buceros rhinoceros silvestris | reverse complement strand
GCTGAACTGGAGAAAAATAACTGAATTTATCCTGTAAGAGTAAAGTGCCTTTCTGATTCCGTCAATCTTTGCATTTGTCCATATAAGGAATTAATAGCATTCTTTAAATTGCTGATAAAACCATTGATGAGTTGGACCAAGAGCCAATCCCTCCTCCATTCAGATGTAGTCTCATTAATGAGTGACCCCTACTATTCATGTTTAATAGGATCTTAACTAAGAAACAGTAAAACTTAATGAACAGATGAAGAGTCTCCAGCTATGCTGCCTAAGCACTATAAAAATGCATAAATTTTACCTTATTTTCCAACCATTATTAGCACAGTCTAACCCCATTCTCACTTGCTGAAA
The DNA here is from genome assembly GCF_000710305.1 of Buceros rhinoceros silvestris. NCBI lineage: Eukaryota > Metazoa > Chordata > Aves > Bucerotiformes > Bucerotidae > Buceros > Buceros rhinoceros. Next base: position 24,757 of record NW_010419516.1, on the reverse strand, counting down.
GAAAATTACCTTTTATGTGTGTATGTGCCCAAAGCAGAAAATAGGAAATTATTATTCTTATTCATTAATAATGAGAAATAACTGCATTTTTTCTCATTTAATAAGTATGGATAAAGATGAGACTTTTGTTTGTCTCTCAAGTACATGTTCCAAATGATGTAAAATCTGCTGGACCGTAGAAGTGTGAGACTCCTAAATTACAGCTTTTCTGTTTCTTTCCTGTAGTGTTGTTGTGCAATTACATCACAATATGGAGATTTCTGAGAGCTTACTAGTTCATTAGGAAGAGGCAACTTTGATTTTCTGGAAGGCAGTGGTGGAGTAGCTGTAAGCTTGCAGAGTGTTTTCTGGTTTTGTGAAGTGTTTGTTAGCATAAGGCATGCTGTTCATGGCATCTGTTTCTGTAGTTTCTGAGTACCCTGTATCACTGCTCCCTTTGAGGATTTCACAGTAACGTTGCAAGTAACCCTGCCACTGCTCTACCTGGACAGACATTTAAAATATGTTGGCAGTATATAATCAAACATAAACCCACACCTTGAATATCCACAAACTGGAAACATTCATTTTAAAATAGGCATGCTGTTCATGGCATCTGTTTCTGTAGTTTCTGAGTACCCTGTATCACTGCTCCCTTTGAGGATTTCACAGTAACGTTGCAAGTAACCCTGCCACTGCTCTACCTGGACAGACATTTAAAATATGTTGGCAGTATATAATCAAACATAAACCCACACCTTGAATATCCACAAACTGGAAACATTCATTTTAAAATATTGCTGGCCTGGTAAACCGCTTTAAAAACCTGTTTCCGCCCCCCCCCCCACCCCCCCCCAAGTAATACTATAATCATCTTTTCTCTTTCATGATCTCATGTAAATATATCACTAGATTAAGGCCCATGATTATAAAGTTCTTTCTGTAATGAGAAGTTCTGTTTTAATTTTTCAGGGCTCTTTTATGGAAGAAAAGATGTTCCAGTTATAGGAATTATGGAAAATTGGTAACTGTCTATAATCTATGCTTCGGTTACACAATGCTCTAGAGGGAATTTTAGGTGGACGGAAGTATGAAAACACAGTCTTATGCAAGTGTGTAAGAGCACTTACGTAAGTGCATAAGTGTACACTTACATAAGCATATAAGACAGTGTTTTCATACTTCAGTTTCAAAATAATTATTCATATGTATGTTTGAAGCTGAGAGAAGAATTAATACATTGATGAGAAGCTCCTAATTCCTATGACACTCTTTTATCCACACTTTTAGTACTGCAGAAGGATCATTAGGCTATTATAGAAAACCAGTAGCCGGAACAGAGCTACAAAAGGATTTTTCTTCAGTTGCTGATGTTCTATGTGCTAGTTACTGAAGAAAGCTATCTCTTTTAATGGTAAACCTGTAGTCGTTAATTGTTTGGTAACCCGTTTTGTGTGTTTTCTGTTCATTTTCCCTGAGAAACTGCAGCTCTGAAAGGCACAACGATCAGTTTTGCTAGCTAACTGCCCTATTAGTCTCTCCAATTAGGCCAAGAATTTAGTAGAAGGAAAAAAACTTAGTCATTAGAGGTAGCTGTTGCAGTGGAAGACTAAAGGTATTGCTCTTGTACGGTGCTTGTGCTTTTCCTGGTCTGTGATAAAACAGAACATTTCTGTTCCCGTTGCTGTCAGGCACATTCCCAACAGATGTTAAATCTTTGTAAAGTAAGTGTTTTAAATTGAATGGGTGACCCAGGTGATTAGTGGTGGAGGCATTCAGCCTGCTAAATGCCGATACAGCTTGAACTTAAATTGCAAGTATTGATCATCTTGGCCTCTGGATATTCATAAACAACTTGAATCCTTCTCTTGATATCTACAGCACATACAACTATTTTTGACTGCTGACTGTGTTGTCTAATTTAGTAAAGACTAAATGGACAGTCCTAGAAATGCAGAAGACTACTAAGTAAGAATGCTCCATTTCTCTACTGAGACAATTTTAACTTGCTACCTGTTAACAGATCTAATAGTTCTGGTAAATTTATTTGCATGAGGCAGCAAAACCCATGTTGCTTATTAACTGAACTTACTAAATAGTAATGTGATTAAGTACCATATATAGTCATTCCAAAGCTGCACAGAAAGGCTCCTCCTATTACCTTTTTAAATAATAAATGACTTTTTTTCCTTGCTAGCATTGTTTCTGCCTCCTGAGTTCCTCCCAACTTTCCACAATGTGAATTTCCACTTGCTGGGGGTTTTAAGCTCACTTCAGGAACATTAAAGAAGAAATCACACATGCGAAAAAGCTAAAGTAGATTCAAATGATAATTTGTCATTGTATGATAATCACCTGAACCTGGTCTTGCAAAATGCTGAACACTGCATGCCTCTGTTATCCACAGCAAGAGCTGAAAGTGTTCAGCATATTACAGAATTAAGCATTGATGCTTATGTGCCTACAATATAGTACAGCTGATTATATTCTGAACATGTATTCTCTCAACCTCTGTTCAGTCTTTGAGGCTGTTTAAATCTAGAAAAATTTATTATTTCAGGACAATTTCATAAGAGTAAAATGTTACGACAACATATGAAAGTCTGTATTAAAAATCATAAATACATATACTACTTTTTCATCTACTTCATAACTTTGTTCACTTTGCATGTGTATGCAAATAAACACAGCTTTACAGTCTGTCTGAAAATGTCTTTATTGTTTTTATCTCCTCTTCCATTGTCCTTGAGGTGTTTATTATTATGTTGCTAAGCATAAAGCAATAGACACGAAGTTTGATGAGATGATAATTTTCAACATGATTTTACTTAGTACAATGATACTTCAATGATACTTAGTACAGCTGATACTTCATGAACATATGACAAATGCATTCATACTGATTCATGTGTTCTGTCTTTTTGGTGAAATGTATGAGTTATGTTCTACTGAAATATTAAATGAGAAAATTCTCATATGCTGGTTTGTAATCAATTTTATTTGAAACTGAAATGAAATATGAGACCTGTTTTGCTTCTTTTCCGAAGTGCATTGTGGAGTAGCATTCCTCTATCTCCTACAGCTCCTTCACCAGTGACCATATTATGGGTAAAACACTTCTCATGGGCAAATCAATTTTTAAATGTTTCTGATTTCAGCTATTCAATTAATTGCTCAGCTTCACCCCCTTTTCCTTTCTGTTGTCTCTTTTTTTGTCTCTTTTAAACGTTTAGAAGATTGTATTTATCAACATGACTTTATAGCATCTAAAATCATTCAAGTTTTGTTCCTGTTCTTCAATGAGTAAAAGACAGCAATGATGATAACTTTGTAGCATTTAGAAACTAATTTTGTAGATTATTTATTTTAGCATTTTCTTGTTCTAAGCTGTTTATGTCTGAAAATACCTTGGCTGAAGGATATATATACACATATATACACACACCCCACCCCACCCCCCCCATATCTTAGAAATAATAATTTCAGGTATTAGTAATAAATTGTTTCTGAAAACAAGCAGGGGGAAAAGTGCATCGTGGAACTATTTTGTCCTTGTTCAGTTAGCTTCATTTGTTAGTGCTTCCCCTCCTGCAGCACGCTTTCTGATATGCAGGATTTTTTGGATAGGAGCTGGAGGTTTCTGCCCGCCCTTGTTACCAGTCCTATGCTACAACTAAGTGTTACTCACTGCTGCCAAAAGGTGGCTGAAAGATGTAACATCCAGTAGATAGGAACCTTCAGTTGTGATGAAAAGGAAGTGTATTTCTCTCGTTCTTAATTTGTGTGTGAAAGCTCTGCAAGCTAGCTTCATATGCGGTTGATTATTTAGATGTTCATAAATAAATCACTGTCCCCATGAGGTTTACTGGGTGTATTCCTAATTCTGTGGCATTATAAAAAACTAATTAAATGGATATGTGAGAATTAAACACGTCTTCTCTGTCCTGTACTGAGTCATCTATAAGTATGGAGCAAAAATAAAAAAATGTTTTTGCATGTCCTGGCCAAATTTACTCTTGTTAAATTTTAGAAATTCCATGACACAAAACACTAATGGACAATTTGTTTCATGGTTCTTTAGTTAAAAAATATGTGTAAATAATAAAGATCCACAAAGAAAGAAAATTCCAGATAGTTTCTAATGGTATTTTGATGAATATTGGGCTAATTAGGAGCCTCAGCAAAAGCAAAATGTAGTACTTTCCAAAACAGTGATCATCATCTGAAATGGAGCTCTGATAGTTACGGGTAAGCTGGGAGTCTTCTGCTGTTTATGTTAATGCTTTCAAGCACAATAGATATAGGGCCTGTATGAGAAGTCGAAGTCAGTGTCAGGGAGGGATTGTGTACTAATCCACATAATAACTCAAGTCGAGTTTAAAAATGAACAGCTCTCACTGTTATGGAGCAAAACGCGTGCACTTTTATTATACAGAACATTATTTACAACCTTCTGATTACTATAAATTGCAGAATGCAATTAATACTGTTATTGATAAGTAAGATTACTTGTAAAAACCTGTAAAAATAATGATTTAAACAGATAATTTCTAACAGCAAAATCTAGCTGGACTTTCTTTTTAGAATTTGTTGGCATGTCCGTATGCTTACAGAAGTTAATCAAATATTCTACTTACACTCATTTCCTCTACTTTTTATTCATTTTTCCCAATGTCATATGCTCATGAAACTACTTCTGATACAGATAACATGATTTCACACACCATTTAGGCCTAGTCTGATATTCTATTAATTCTAAAGTAGTATCGTGATCTATCAATATTTCTAAGAAATTATACATGAAGCCATATCATAATTTGTATACGAAGCTACTATGATTAGTCTCATAAGCCTTAATTTTCATCTGTTTGAGTTTTCAGACTTCTTAAATAAGTCTTTGTCTTATGACAGTGTGATGATATATAAATGTACAAACCAGTGCCAGTTTATAGGGAGACATGTAAGACTTTGGTATATTCATCCTGTGACTATGAGATAAAAATTCTTTGTTTAGGAAGTTAAATGGTCCAATACACTTGTTAATTCTTCATGAGCTACTGCATTGATAACACTTTCAGGTACGTCACCTTTTTTGGTATCAGATCATACCATTCTCACAAATAAAATGGATCATCTCAGTATAGTCTAAGCATGTTGGCCCTACTCAAGCCAACCCTCTCCCCTCCGTCTGCCAGTGTCCGTCTCAGTGGCAAGGATGAACCTCTTCAACTTTGGAATACCCAACCAAGGTAGCCTTCTCAACTATCTGATGCTACTGAAGAACTTTAAAATAAATATTTTTTAAGTATTATTGATGCAGTGCCTTTCACAGAAATGGCATGTGATTGTTCAAATTGCTAATGTAAAGTTACCTATGATATAGAAAAAAACCCTTTTGGAAATAATTGCAAAGTTCTTAGGGCTTCAATATCTATTTCCACACACACCCCCCACCACCCCCTTTAGTCCAATTTTCTCCTGTGATTTTGGAAAATGAAAGGATAATCAGTACCTGTAATCTTGTGAGAATTAAGCCTTTCACATATTGACAAGAAAGCTTCTTGGCAGCCATAAAATTCTATTTTTTTCACCAGTAAATAGAATATTTTTCTCTTTGTGGAGAAATATTTATTACCACTGAACATCTACAAACTCCTGTGACTTTAACCAATTGAGTTAGAATATATATGCACCCCAGACAAATGC
>NW_010419516.1:9638-18939 GCF_000710305.1 Buceros rhinoceros silvestris | reverse complement strand
TAATTACCATTAACAATGGATTAACATTAAAATCTTTTCTGCCCATATCAGAGTCACTGTCATCGTCCTTACCACTATAATCTGAGAGGAGGTAAACCCTTTCTCTCAGTTCAGCTACTGAATCATCCAGTGAGAATTCATCCCAATATATCTATAACCCCAAGAGGGCCCATTACAACGTGAAGTTCCTCTGGCACAGTGAAAGAGCTCTCTGAAATTCACACCCACAAATACTTGCTCTTGCTTATGTTGCTCATTGTTCTTGCTCCAGTCAAATAATTGTTGAAGGTGTCGAAATGTGTTACTGTCACCTGCATTGCCCACAAGTGCTGTGACGTAACGTGTGAACACAGATGTTCTCTTTCTAATCCTGGCAACCTGCATACAATCTGAAATCAATTGTTAATCTGCACCATCCCACCAAAGGATCCAGAGCTAAATAAACCCAAAGAATTCCAGGGCAGCGTTGGCTCACTATTCCTATTTCTTTACTTTGTTCCTTGTTTACAATACAGAGTTTCACTGTGCAGGAACCGTCAGGACCTACAGACATTTTATACATCTAGGAGAGCTTTTTGAGCTAAGATAAAACAAAGACAGCAATTCTCCTTACACTTCACGGGATATTTTGTTTCCCACAAACTTTCCAGACTTACTGGCACTGCCCAACCCTCCACTGTGTTCAAGTTAAATTAAGACTTGCCTGTTTGGTTTCTCTTGGCAAAACCAGAACCCAAAATTTTAATTGATATTGAAGTGTTCAGGAAATTTTGGATTCCTGGTATTTATCCAATTGCCTATAAATAGACAAACAAACATATTGAAAAAGCTAAAAAGATGTTGATGGAGCCCAAGATAAAAACTTTAGAGAGTGCTATACATTGGGTGTAAATAAATAGCTGATACATTTTTGCTTCCAATCTTTTTCTGTTCTTTCGTTTTACAGAAAGAGAATTGAATTTTCCTTTCCACTCACAAAGCCTTTCCTTCATCTGCCAAAATTTAGTATCATAAAATACTATTAAAAATTGCTTCTGCTGAGAAAAACAAAACAAAAACAAACCCTGCTTTTGCTCTGTCAGCCACACGTTCATCCAGGGCTGGATTCTGTAAGCTTGCCCTATTTTTCGGTATTCATTTCTTAACTTACAGCTGCAATCTCTAGCGGCCTGTAGTTTTCAGCAGACATCACTGGTTCAGCCTATCTTCATCTTTGATGTTAAACAATTTCTTTGTTCAACACCCTTACGAGTCCACGTACTCACCAGTGAAGGTTCTTGAAAGAGTTGTGTTAAAGTAATCAACTAATGCAACTAAATCTGTAAAGATTTTTTAAATAAAAACCAAAACAAATGGAGATGCCATGACAGTTTTGATGGTTTCATCGGAAATATTCCTGAGCCATTTCTCACTCTATAATAATGCCTGTGGTTTTCCAACAACTGTTTCCTTATCAAGTGAAGAATTACACAGTTTTCAGTAAGTCCACACAAAGTTCAGTGCCCTATTCCCAAACTTCCAATCTGATCGAGCAATATTAAGAGACAGCCTGCATACATGCTGTTATTGCAGCCGCGTTCATGTACACCCAGTTAAAAGACATTCTCTTGTACCTCTAATAAATACAGATCAAAATGTCTGTAGCTGTGTGGCATCACATAGCACTTATATGACTCATCAGCTTGTGACTCTCTGGAGTCAGTTTTTAACTGACATGATTTAGATCACTCTTAAAAACAGTTATTTAACCATCAATAGGAAATTAACAACTTTTATACAGAAACCCGCTTTATTTTTGGATGTAACTGATTACAGATGAAATCTGATAATGTGAAATAATGAAAACTTGCTTTCTTAAGCTGGTCCCCATCTCCATGCACTGTTACTGCTCTGCATAAAAAGTTTGCCTTCCCTGACTTCAGGCACGTGGTCAGGATGAGTGTGGGTTCCTGGTTGCTTCTGCAGTGGCATGCAAGGGCTCAGACCACAGGCATTCCAGGTTTTTTGCAAATCATTGCTTCACATTTGTCTTGTTGATATTTCCACTGGTACATAATTCTTTTTATTTTCTTTTTACCTGTTTCACTACTCACTCCCAGTTGAAAGATCTCCCCGCCCTCAGATGCTGAGGTTGCTCAGGCTCAGTAACTTCTAGGTACCAGTCCCATATAGGTGCTCCCTGAACAGCGTGCATTAATTTCAGAACTGGTGCTCATTTGAATATGCTGAAGGGTTCAGCCTTAACTATGGATCATCCATAGTTAATGTACTTCCAGAGTGGTCTTTGGGTCCCATTTTCATTTTGCCTAAATTAGTCAATAATTCAATATATTTAGGGAAAAGAGGAATCCTGTGCAGCCTGGATTGAAATCCTTTCCACACGATATTTTTCTAATGTTACTTACAACATAACCAGTTTTTCTCCAGTATTGCATGTAATGAATTTTTTACAGTCCTTGAGTTTATAAGTGTGGAATTCACTACCAATCCATTTCCTTTACTCAAAGTCCAAGCACATCATTCGCAGAGGAGAAAGAGGTAAATCAAGTGCATTGCTTCAGAATAGTGATAAATCCTTTCTTAAATTGAGTATTATGGATATGTGAGGTACAGTCATTTGCTTGGAAAAATTCAATGGTGTCTTGAACTTTTCTTTTCTATAGCTTAAACTTATTTTAAACTCACCACAAAATTCTAGCATAGTGATTAGTGCCATGAAGAACATCTGATTCATGTATAATTCTATTATGGAAGATAATCTGCGTGTAAGCAAATCCTAAAGATTTCAGGAAGGGTTCTACCTCTCCATATCATCTTGAGTAGTGTCATTGAATTTGTGCTTTCATATATCCCACTTCTGGCAGAGCTCCTCTGTATTCTTGTGCCTCCTGAAGACTTCATTCAAATGCTGATATGGTGGCATATGCAGCCACCCTCTCCCATTGCATGTGAACAGTTGCTCCATGTCTAGGCAGCAAGCACTCCCATTTGCTGTCACATCACGGCATAGTTGTCCCAGATGCTTGTCTCAACTCCTATGTGTGTTCCCCCATTCACACTGCCTTTGGGCTAATAAATCTCTGAGATGAGGCAGCTCTGAACTGGCACTCTGAGGGAATGTGACAGAATATGTCATGAGAGCTAGCGTTTGAGCTGGAGGATTTTGTAGCTGACCTTTACATGGGCAGGCAGTTCTTTGAAGGTTTATATCAAGAAAACTTGAACTTAAATTACTTCAACAATGCTTTCAAGTTTTAGCTCTTTGGAGCTATACTACATGATGCTATTATTCCAGTGCTGCTGGGCATAGTATTGGTTTTTAATTTGCACTGGACAGGAATGATATAGATGTGATCCACCAGAGAAGATGGGTGACTTTCTGTGTGTGCCCTGCACAGACTGATCAGAAGCAAACCTCCAGTTTTCAGAGGGATGAACTCTAATTTCTAGAGTACATTAGTTTCATTCAAAGATGGAATGTAAAAATAGTTGAGGGCATTATCTTTTAAAAATAGCTATTATTTCTATGCAATAACTAACATTCGTGCTTTGCTCTTGCAACTCAAAATTCTGCTCCAGGAGTCATCTGGAAATCCAGACTGAATCTTCTGTGGTGAAGAAGTATTTCTTAGCACAATAAAACATCAGGATATACGATAAGTCAGCTGTGAAATATGCTTAAACTGGAAGAAGTTTCTCTGCTGAAGTTCCAGAAGTTTCAGAAACTGTTACAAGATTGAAATTCAGCTCACTTTGGTAGCGGCTTGTGATGGGAATACAGACATGACTGGAATGCTGTATCATGCCATGGGACTCAAAGGACCTGACACTAGCAAGTACTGTTCCAACAGTGCAAATTCAAGCCTTGTTCAGTTCTAAATAGTGACGGGCCTGAAATATATCCCTAGATATTAATCTGAATGGAAGGGCTTCCCTTTTGCTTTGGCTGCCTAAAAGTTGTTTGTTAAGGCCTTTGATTCTCCTTTGTTATGAGCAGAATTCACTGCTGATTGATAGGCTGTTCCCAGAGGTAGAATTAGTGAGCTTAAAAAAGCATCCTATCCTGTACTGATAGATCTAGAGATGTCCCCGTTTGTTATACATGGGTATGGGGTTTTGTGTGTAACATTTCACACCAAGCAAAATAGTTAAGCCGTAGTTAAATGTATGTGGGAAATTTCACATATACAAAACTTGCTCATTTATGTACTTGGCATTAAGATTAATTCAGCTGTAAGGAAAGCTGACTGATTGAAAAAACCTTGGAGTTCTTGTATCTTATAAAAAATAAATTTCAGGAAATGGAGACTTGTTCCTTGATTGTTTTTCATGATGAGTAGAAACTCCTGATGCAAATGCAGTGAGGTCATGCTTTACGCCATGCTCGCTTTCTTTAGGAAGCAATAAGTTTACAACTCGAAAAGTCAGCTTTGTTTCTCAAACTCTGGTGTGTACTGTGACCAATGCCAATTTTTTTTTCTTTGACTCTTTCCTACATTTTGCTTTTTTTGCTTTTTGTTTAATGTTGTTAGACTCAGATTGTGGGTGACAGCACAGTGTGAGGGAAAAGGAGGGGAGTGAAATAAGGGCGACTTTGGTGTCCAGCTCCTGGCTGGGTGCCATTATTGCTTGTAATTAGAGTAGCTCCCCCGGTGCAATCTATGGCTGGTTGTCAAGGGCTGCCGCGGCTTGCAGTTTGGTTCTGTCCTCAGCAGCAGTCATCTCCTTGGCATTTCAGGCTGGATCTCACTGAAGAGCAAATGGGAATACTGTTTAGGACTCTTGCATGACCTTGGAGCAGCATAAAAGTCCCGGAGCACTGGGTAGGTGGCTTTTCTTGGGTTTGTGGCCCCTAGGGCTTTGGTTAGGTCCTAGTCAGTGTTGGTTGTTGGTAATGGCCCCCAGCAGTCTATCAAGAAAAAGAATGTCATATTGAAATTTATTGGTCTGCCTGTGTGAATCAGAAGGTAGTATAGAAAAATGGTCCCCAAGTGTACAACTGGCTTTAAGTGGCTCAGCTGCTTTTCTGCATTTGAGTGACAGTGGCATTAAGGCAGCACAGAAACCCAACTATTCATCTTTTCTGGTAGAGCAGCTGTCTTTCAATAACAGCTAGAGGAATGCAGCTCTCCTCTATGACACTGATGTGAGGCAAGCTAAGATAGGAAGGGTAATAGGTTTGTGCATAGAGGATTACATTATTTCCTTTACCTAAACAACTGACTAAGGTAAGAGGTAAATATTTATTCACCATCTAAAGATGTTATATAATTTATATAATTTAAGTAAAATCAAAGTTTTTTAAAATAGTAGATAAAATCTGATTGTTTTCCCCGTCTGTATTTTTTACAAATACATTAATGTTCCAGATAAATAATTCAAAATGAAGGAATATGAATACTAAGTAATACTAAGAATATGTGAGCTAAGAATAATGGTTAATGAGATCCTAAAGCTTTTCCCTTTATCCCCCAGTCCCTCTCCTCCCTCCTTCCCCCATCTCCCCTACCCCCAGTCTATGGATTTAAGTTGTGTATGTATCCTCCGGGAAAACTAAAGGTTAAGTTTTTGTTTAGGATGGAAGTGTTAGCCCCTGAGAAGAAAACACATGAAGAGAATGAAGATTTGCAACAGTATCATCAGAAGCCTGCAAACTGCAAGAAATTTCTTAGGAATTGCTGCTTGGTAAAGCGAATTTTTGCCTGGAAAAGTTTGAGCTCTAAAGGTACCTTTCCTATTTTTAGTGAAATTTTTAGTGTAGGAGAAATTGTTGTCTTTCCAAGAATTATGAATTTTTCATACAGCGATATTACTGAATTTAGCATCAGTCAAGTTAGAAGTACAAAAAGTCTCTGCTGTCTTGGGTCTATTGTGCAGAGAGATTAAAAATGGTACAGGTTTGATTGAAGGTGCTTTATCATAATGAGATATAAATAATTGTACTGCATGAACATTCATTTTGCAGCACATCAAACTATATGGTCTGCAGAAAAGGTCTGCAGAAAAAAAAATAATCTTTCAATAAGAACATAAAAGAATAAATGTAAAACCCCAGCAATCAAATGTATCAATTTATCAGCGTCCAACCAAAAAAATCTGTTTTGATGAGTAAAACTTCCTTTGATCACTGTCAGAGTATATTGACATGGAAATTACATGATCAATCTCTTCGTCTTTGAGGAAACATCCTGTCACTTTTATATATAATGATGCTATTGTACTGTGTTTATTGATAAATACTGAAAGAAATGCTTCTTTTTAAATTAGAAGTTGGCTGTGAAATATCTCACCCATTGAAAGTGTAACTCTTTTATGAATAATAAATTAAACAGCAACCATCCTGAAGTGATGGTTAATCTGCTTCACATTATTTTCCTCAGAAACATACACACAGTTAAGGATTTTATTCAGCGCTGATTCCTCTTTTTACCTTTATTTGTACTTTGCAACATTATGTAAAAATGAAACAAAAAACATTGCCCCAAACAACCTTTTCATGTTTTGGCAGCATTTTTCATTTCCTTGCACACAGTTTATGACAATAAAAAAACAGATCCTCAGTATATTGAATTTGTGTCAAACAGAATGGAAAAAAAATGCACGACATCATTTTATCATGAAGAGCAAAGTCACTATATCCTGAGTGATATGTTATTTTGTTTGCACATTTACTTTAAAGAATACACTCTAGCAGCTTACTGTCATTATTTAGAAAAAATGAGCTGGTTAAACACAACCCACCTCTGGTTTTAAACTGCCCTTATCCCCGTTTTATCCAAGTAATGTTTGATATGCCTTTTAATCTAAGCATAATCATTTAGCTATTCTTGGCCACTCATTTTTGAGTCTTTAGGGTAATATTTACAATAAATGGCTGCTTTAATCACCACACATATTATAGTTTGCTAAATACATGTTTGATTTCTGTATCAGTTTATTCCTGTAATTCTATGCACTTTCATTTATTTTTCGTATTGATACTAATGAAGCAAAAATTAATTTGCTGTAACCCTTTCAAAACACTCATCCTTTTGTTCATGGGAATTTAAAAAATATTTTTTTCATTGGGTTATTTATCAGTAGGCCTAAGGAATCAGCTCTCTAGAAATGGTGTGTAAAGCTACAGCAACTCTTGCTGAAGTTAATAGGTCCGATTCTTCAGTACCTTTAAACTGGCTAATAATTTGCACTTCCAGAAAGGGTCTTAAAACAGTAGGTAAGTAATGATAGAATTAAAGATTTATTTTGCTTGGTAAAGTGTACTAGCAGATCTACCAATCACCATAAAATCAGGCTCAATTAAGTTCCTCCGAGTTACTCCAACAAAGACAAAATCAGAATCTGACTCATAGTTAACTCAAAATGAAGCTATTAAAGTTGCTTTATCTATTACCAAAGGATAGAAAACATGTTCCCATGGGGACACCTTTACAAGAACCTTTGAATATTTATCAGGATCAGGAAGACTGATGTGCTGAGGTACTTTCCTCATCACTGTTCTATTGTCCAAGGTGAACTCACTGGAGAAATAGGTTTTCTTCATCTTCAGTACTAAAGCCTACTGATACCTGTAACACAGCCATATATGACATATCCCATTGAAATCCTGAGCTGCAGCTATGTAAAATTTCATACATATGAATAAGCAGGGCATTTCTGAAACCTCCTAGTCTTGGCCATGGAGATAGTCATCCATTCTCTGGAATGAGTTAAGTCAACAAGAGGTCTGCTGTAATTTAACCTTCCTCCTAGTACCCATGAAAGTGCTGTGGTAGCTACAGAGCACCTAGCTACTGAGATACTTGGTCAATATCTACTGTTTTCTGTAGGCAGGGTCAAGGTAGGCTTGCAAGTGATACTGTGGTGGCTCATTCCACTTAGGCATTGTTTTACACAGATTCCTCACACACTACTACTACCACAGCTACTTCGCACTAGTAAAATGGTATAAAAAGTAGTCATTAGGCAGTTGAGACTTGCAGTTTAGTACTTAAAAAACAAATTAATGGTTTTAGTTAATATTTTTTAAAAATAATGAAAACTGTAAATACTGAATTATTTGGTAATTCACTGCCATTATAACAGTTTGTGGCTGGAAACACTGCATATTGGATCTTTCTTTTAAAACAGAGATTATTTCTCCTCTACAGTGTTTTTCATACTTTAGTTTATTTGTATGATCTTGAAACTGAGTTTTCCAACATGTTTTTTTAACCTTATAGAAGTAATTATACTTGCAGAGACAATTTCCATTTATGAATTTGGAGCAAGCAAATAAATATTTGATTCACTGCAATGTTCAGATGATTTAACTCTATCTTCAGAATGAATAATCTTCAGTCTTATGATAAAATCTTAGGATGTCCTGACACTGGGGATGTCTTCCTGCTCTTCCCACTTCAACATCTCTCACAGGAATAAGAAGAGTGTTATAATATAAATACTGTGAGAAAATTGATAATTACAATCAACCCTTTTCTATGCAGTGTTTAAACAGTATGAATTTAATGCAGTAGAGATTGCTCCAAAGGAAGAACACGAGAAGAAAAAAGAGAAGCCTTACTGTATTTCAAAGAAAAGTGAGCGAAATAACGTAGTTGCGGATGGGAAAAAAAGTTCCACACTGAAGACACTATTTTAGTCACTTCTCAAGGCTCAGTAATTCGTCAGATTCTCTCCCACAGTAGTTTCAGAGAGCAGATAACTTGTAACTAAGGCTAGAGGAACTAGAATGACTATTACCAGGTATACATCAGTTAGAGCTCGGTACTGCAATAAGCTCTGGGCCCAAGTTTAAAGCGTGTGTTGAAAAACTGGAGGGTTTCACTTTCAAAAATTATCAACCCTGAAGTATCTCCTTACTAAATTGTCAACCTACTCAGTTAACATAGGGCGATTAGGAGTCTTTCCCAATCATTCCATGCCATGAATATACTTTCTGCTGCAGATTTTATAAAATGCATATGAGAGACACCAAGAGGACAAGTTGTCTGTCAGAAAGATAATTTTGGAATTTTACTGCTGACTGCATTACTCTGCATTATAGATTGTCAACTGTGAACTTAGAAACGTTTTAATATTGTTTGCATTTCCTCAAACCACATATTTAAGAGTTGAGAGTGAAAAATTTAGAAGTAATTCCAAGCTGTCAATCAATGTGTGTATTTTTCCTGTGAAATAGCACATTTGACAAAATATTTAAGAAAAAATAATCCAAGTCTCTTGAGAACTAGTTAAATGTTCTGCTCTCCCCAGGGCGCTTCATACACTCAGAACTTGGATAATTAAGTATATTCCTGCT